>NW_025319124.1:0-300000 GCF_017639315.1 Drosophila ananassae
CAAACGCGCATCCCGCGGTAGGAAATAGGAGTGCGCGGCGCACTCCCATCTGCGGAAAACCATCATTCCGATTTACATTGGCGTGGCCGCTTTTCTCACCCAGCGGAGCGAGTATCAATATGCTTGGCGATCGGAAAAAGAAGGCGGTTCTCCCCTACCCGCAAGCTTACCGGCTAGGGGAGATCGGCGCGAAATCTCACCCAGGGATTTTCTGGTTGAAAAAAATTTCCCTTGCTTTTTGCTTTGCTTTTGGTTTTTGTTTTTGTTTTTCCCCAACCATGCCCATTGATTTTTACTAAATTCGAAGTGAGTTGTTTGTCATATTTATTTATTATTAATTATATTTATTATTTATTAATCTTAATACATAAAACTGAAAAGATAAAAAAAAGAAATAAAAAAAAGCTAAAAATAAATAAATAATAAAAACAAATAAGATTCTTACAAATAAAGATATTGAGACGTCCAAATTTCTAGTACAGCCAGAACTGAAAATATTTGTTTAATGAAATACGTTTATTCATTATTATCAACACAATAAAATAGGATTAATTGAATGAACAGAGCAGTAAACTTACCATTTCACAATAATAAACCAATGCGACTCACTAGGAACAACCCTATGTGACCGTTTCGATTTGGCTTGATTTAGCATAAAAACGCTGCACAAAACGCACACTAATTACGCGGGATTATTTTTTTGCTGCCCTCAGTTAATGTAAAAAATAAATTCCTTATATGAATAATATTTTTCATTAAATATTGAGCTATGTTTAAATTTTGCACTTCAATAAAATTATTATAGAACATAAATTGGTAAACTTAAATAATATACGTTGAATTGTTCATGAAATAATTTTTTCTAAGTTAAAAGTCCCACGCATAAATTTTTCTAAGTCCCAAGCGAGACGAAAATTTTCTAAGTCCAGTTTTTTGAGAGCGAAATCTATGTTGAGAGAACAAATTCCCTCTCTCAACTCGGGGTGGGTGAGAACAAGGTACGAAAGATGCCTGCCGGAATGCACCGAAACGCTGCTAGCACCGAAAAGTCCGACTGGGGTGTTTTGTGCATTTTGTAAACACAGCCGCGCAATCGCCGGCCGCTTCGTTCCCCGCCGTCCCCGCTGTTTCCTATGACCTTCGAGCGCGGCCGCGGAGGCCCGGCCGGGACCGTTACGTTCCACGGTGATTCCTCTTTCGCCTTCTTCCGTGCGCGCCGCCGTGCCGGCTCCCCCGCCCCCGCTGCTGCCCCCGCATGCCGTCTGCCCTTGATGCCTTTCTCTTCTTCCGTATTTCTAAACACGGCGCTGGCCCATCCGACGCTGCAGTGCTGATTTGCTTGTTCTCTCCCCGCTGCTGCCCCTCTTGCCACCTGTCTTGGCGTGTGGGAGATCTAATCTCCTCACACTTCCCCCCTTCTTCGGGAACGACAGAAGCTTCGTGGTTCCAGGTTTTGTTGTTTTTTTTCCTTTTGTTTTTTTGGTGTTTTTTAAGTTAGAGGGACTTTCCACACATGTTATATTTGACCAAAATATCTTATGTACAAAATTTCATAAGGATCGGCCGACTATATCCTATAGCTGTCATAGAACGATCGGAATTGGCATAACTTTGGTGTTTTTTAAGTTAGAAAGATGGGGCTTGGTAGAGATTACTCTTTGAGCAAAATAATACAATATGCCAAATTTTATAAGGATCGGCCGACTATATACGATCCGCTATATATTTAATAATATGAGATGCGTAGCGCCACCTAGCGGATTGCGACTGAACTGCAAGGGTATATCAACTTCGGCTCCGCCCGAAGTTAGCTTTCCTTTCTTGTTTTCTAATATTTTTTCTTATTTTATATATTTTTAATATATATATATTTTTTAACATATCTATGTTTTTTTTGTTTTTTTTTCGTGTTTCTGTGGTTTATGCCTGCGCCGATTCCTGCGCTTGGGCTTTCAGCTTTCATTCTATCGGCGGGCTTTCTTTACTGCCCCCCTGTTTGCCCCGCTTGGGCCTCCGATCCGCATTGTTATTGTGCCGGTCATCGGAGTTTGTCCAGATACTCCCGCGCCCTTTTTTGGTCATTCCCAATGCATTTCTGTGTTTTCTGCATTCTTCTAAACACAGCTGCCCAGTCTCGGGCCGTTCCGTTCCCCGCCTTCCCCGCTCTCTCCTATCACCTTCGAGCGCGGCCGTGGAGGCCCGCCCGGGACCGTTACGTTCCAAGGACACCGTGCTGGTTCCTCTGACCCCGCTGCTGCCCCCGCATGCCGTCCGTGCTCGACGCATTTCTCTTTTTCCGTTCTTTCTGAACACAGCAGTGCTTGACCCATCCGACGCTGCCGTGCTAGCTGGCTTTTTTTCCATTTTTTCCATTATTTTTTCCATAATTTATTTTTTTTCCTATATTTTTTTCTTTTTCTTTTTATTTTTTTTAAATATTTTTTTTTTCCTTTTTTTCTTTTCATTTTTATATATTTTTCCTCTATTATATATTTTTTTTCATTTTTTTATTTTTTCCATATATTTTTTTCTATTTGTGTTTCTGTGGTTTATGTGGCACCAACTCCTGAGCTTGGGCTTTCAGCTCACTCAGGTGGGCCCTCTTTTCCTTCCTTGTGCCAGCGTGCCGTAGTACAGCAATCACTGGCGACACAAAGTTCACCACCGTGTACGGCCCATCGTACTTTGGTGCTAACTTTGCCGCGAATCCTTCGGCCGCCTTGGACAAATGGTGCTCTTTTGCCCACACTGTGTCGCCGATCTTCGGGCTCCACTCCCGCGTCCTCAGATTGTAGTGCCGGGCTTGCTCCTGCGCCGCGCGCTCCATGTTTCTCCGCACCAGTTCGAACACTTCCTGCAATTTTTCTGCATTTTCTGAGGGAGTGGCTTATGCTTCTCCTGTCCCCAATGCCCCTTGGTCGAGTATTGCTTTCGGCATTCTTGGCTCTCTGCCTTGGGTGACGTGGAGTACCCCGTGGAGTCCGACACGCTCGAGTTCACCGCCAGCATCAATTCTGGCCAGTGCTCGTCCCACGTCCTTTGGTCCTTTCCTGCAAACTGGGCTATCATCGTCTTCACCGTCCTGTTTGCCCTTACCGTCGGGTTTTCCTGCGGCGTGTATGGTGCGGTGAACTGATGAGCTCCTACTGGTGAACTGGACACCATTGTCAGTCACCATCACCTTTGGCACACCATATCTTGCGATGATCCTTTCGCAGATTGCCTTTTGCAGCGTCTCCGTTCTGGCTTTCCGCATTGGGACCATTTCTGTCCATTTGGAAAATCGATCGATCATGACTAGTAGCATGGTGTTCCCATGCTTGGACCTCGGCAACGGTTCCACGAAATCTGCACATACCGTCGCCCACGGCTCCTCTGGGACCTGTGTTAACATTTTCCCTGCGGCCTGCATCTTGCTTGGTTTATACCGCATGCATGTCTCGCATTTCCTGACATATTTCCTCACGTCCCTCTGCATCCCTGGCCAGAAGTACCTTGCTGCTACTTTCGCAATCGTTTCCCTTCCGCCTAGATGTCCCGCTGTTGGTGCGTCGTGGTTCTCCTTCAGAACTTGTTGCCTCATGTCCATCGGCACACATAATTTCCACGATGACATTTCCTCGCTCCTGGCTCTGTGTGGAACATGTCGGTAAATCAGGCCTGCCTCCTCGACGTATTCCGGATACTTCTGTGGGTTTTCCTTTATTTTCTTCTTTAGTGAGCCTATCCAAATGCATTCCGCGTCTTCGCTTGCTGTGGCACTCTTCAGCTTCTCCACGATCGGCTGGCGGGAAAGTGCATCCGCGACTACGTTCAGCTTGCCTAGCTGATAACGTAATCGTACTATTGCAATTCGAAGACCCATCTCGCGATCCTTCCGATTGGGCTCTCTATGAATGTTGTTCAACCACTTAAGCGCCATGTGATCAATGATCACGTCGAACTGGTACCCCTCCAGGTATGGTCTCATCTGCCGAATGGCCCATATTATTGCCAGGCATTCTTTCTCCGTCGCCGAGTAATTCTTCTCTGCGCCTATTAGCGTTCGGCTGGGGTAAGCGTCAGTACTGCACCCACGCCGTAGACGCTGGCGTCTGTTTGCAGCTCAAACTTCTTCGTGAAATCGGAGCATGCTAGCACTGGATCCTCTGCTAAACGTGACTTTAACGTCTCAAACGCCTCTTAGTGTCTTGCCGTCCACTCTCACTTTGTTTCCTTTCGTAGGAGATCGTTTAACGGCCTTGCGATCCCAGCGAAATCAGGTACTAATAGCCGATACGGTTTGTCGGTGGTTCCAATTCCGTGATCGCTGCAACCTTTCCAGGATCCATACCAATTCCCTGACTTGTTATCCGGTGGCCCAGGTACAACAGCTGTTCCCTGAAGAAGTGGCACTTATCTGTGTTTATCCTTCAGTCTTCGGAACACTTCCTTCAAATTTGCCATGTGCTCTTCCCTCGTGCGTCCGATCACTATGATGTCATCCTGGTACGCGAATGCGTGGGGAGCCATGTCCGGGCCTATGACCTGGTCTAAGGCCCTTTGAAATGTTGCCGAGGCCGAGTGTAGTCCGAACGGCATTACCTTCCACTGGTACAGACCTTTCCCTGGTACAGTAAAGGCAGTGTATTTCCTGCTCTCTTCCTCATGGGGGATTTGCCAATAGCCATCCTTTTTAAAATTTTGCCTCCCTCAGTTGCTCAAAAATGCAGTTTATTCTTGGCATAGGGTACGCATCTTTCACTGACTTTGCGTTTATTTGTCGGAAATCCCCGCACATTCTCCACTGACCCGTCTTTTTCTTCACCATGACAATGGGTGAGCTGTAGGCGCTATTGGACGGCTCGATGCATCCCTTCTTCAGCAGCTCTTCCACTTTTTCATTGATTTCCCCCTGTATTTTGGGTTCTTTGGGTAATATCTTTGTTTAATTGGGATGTCGTCCTTCATCGTGATTTTATGCTGGGTTATGTTTGAACAACCCTTCTGATTTGTGAACGCCGCCAGCTCTTCTTCGATGAACTTTTTGTCCCGCTCGCGCTCCCATTCCTCCGAGGGTCCAGCTATGGCTACGGACAGCCTATCCTCCAGGCATCCGCTCCATCTTTCTCTTCTCGGGATCGTGACTTGGTGCCCTGCGCAGTTGAAATCCTTTTTCTTGTTGCCAAAGCTTACAGTTGTTAGGAGTACCATTTGAGTCTCTATGTGGCTCCCGTTGACCAACTTTACTAGTCTCCTTGTTGCTTTCCGTTCTCCGGCGATTCCCGGGTTCTTTGCTAGCTCTTCTGAGATGAAGCTAGCGTTGCCCAGGTGTCCACCATGGCCCTCACTTCTGCTCCTCCGACCTTGATGACTGACGCTAATTGCTGATCGTCTCCGGTTAATCCTCCAACTAGTTCTGAGAGGCAGCACCTCGCGATCTCCCCCTTCCTCTCTACGGCTGAGATCGCTGCACGTTTCCCGCTCTTTGACAGAACAAAATTCTGGGGTTCCTGCACCCGCTGGCCTAATGGCCCATGCCTCCGCATCTGTTGCATGCCTGTGCTGGGTTTTCTACATGTCCCTGTCTAGGCGTCGCTGCCCACTGCATGTTCGCGTGGCTACTTTGGTTTGCTGTCCATAGCTGGCTCGGCTGCTGTTGCTGTGGCATTTGGCGATGTTCCTCCGGCTGCCATCTATGCCCCCACCCCTGTCCTGGATGGCTCTGTTGCTCCGGTGGTTTATGGTGCGGTTCCTCTTTTGGCCATCTTCTGTCTACCGCGGAGGTTTGTCTATTGAAGACCTCCTCTTCCAAAGCCAGCTCCTCGAATTCCTCGGCTAGACCCATGCCTTACCTGGTCTGGCAGTTTCTCGAAGTATCCTTTTGGCAGGAAAAAGGCCTCGAAGCTCCTTCTGAACTCCTTCCATGTGGGCCACTCCTCGTCGTTCATTAAGAACCATTTTTGCGCTCTGTCCTGGAGTAGTTCTGGCGTCGCCCGCGGGATTGTGTTTATATCCATCCCGTATGTTTTGGCAGACCATGCTACTCGGTCCACGAACTCGAGAGGATCCCCTGTTCCGTCGAATCGGAACGACCACTCTCGGACTTGTCTCGCCACTTTCGCATAGTCCACCTGTACCGGGACTGGCTTCCGCACTTGTGGCTCCATGCTCCTCATGCTCTTCATTTCTGGCACTGCCAGACTTTGAATGAGCTTTTCCGATTCGCTTACCGCTCTCTGCCTCGGCGTGGACCTCTGCGCACTTCTCTTCTTCGGAACTTCTCCTCAAATTCACGCGCGACCACCATCACTTCATCGTCCTTTGTTTCGTCGACCCACCTTGCCACCAGTGCCCTCATGATCTCCACTGTTCCATCCGCTGCGAGACCAATTTTTCCTCCCCATCTTGAAGCTGTGTTACTCCTAGACTCTAAAGCAATCACGTAATTTGGGCGCCAGGTGGAACGAACTGTTTTTGCTATATTTTGTTCGCAACAAATGCCGCGACTAGCTCACAGAGGTTGAGGGTACGTTCCACCGAATTTATAGATTCGACAATCAAATCCCTTTTATTGTCTTTACTTTACAAAAACAAGAGAATCTCACCGGCTGTTAGGCTCAGCCGACCGACCGCTCGCCCTTCCGTCGATCCCCGATTCCCGCTTCGGGTTGGTGCCAATACACACGCCCTCCCAAAGCTTGCGCCCGGCAGGTCGTGTGGTCTTGGTGCCTGGCGCCGAAACGGCTCACGGTTCCCTTCGTTCGGACTCACGGACTCTGGTTGCGGGGCCTATGTTGTCGCTGCCGTCTTCTGCGCTGGTCTTCTGCTGCCGCTGCTCGTCCGTCGCCGCCGCTCCCTCGTCGTCGCTGCTCCGTTGCTCCCTCGTGGTCGCCTTTGCTGTTGCTGCTGCTTCCTCGTTGTCGCCGTCGCTCCCCGTCGTCGCTTTTGCTTTTGCTGCTCCTCCTTTATGGGTGCCGTGGACCTTCGGAATCTTTGGCTCGCTGCACTTGCCCTTTCGCCGTGGCCGGCACCTAATCCCTGTTAACAGGCCGAGTGGCTCACCTCCCAGGCATACGCCGGGCAGGATATGCTCCTCGCTGCTTAGCGGCCGGATCAGGGCACGAAGGGCCTTCCTATCGCACAGGACACGCCCCCGGTCGCGTTCGCCACTCGCCTCCAAACACCTGCGTGCCTACGCCCGTAGGATCTATAGTCGGCCAGAGGTTTGGGAGTCGCGTCTCCTTTGACTCCAGGTGATACACTGTGCATACGCTCCAGCGCCTGGATCAGGATTCTCTTGACTTTCCCGGGGTGTCCCTGCGTGGTTTTATTGTTGGGCTTGAGTTCCCGAGCTGGCTATCCCTCGCGTTACAGGATCACACCTGGATACCAAAGGTCCACGGCACCCGCAACGGAAGAGCAGCAACAAAAGCAGCGACGACGAGGGAGTAGCAGTGACGACGAGGGAGCAGCCGCGATGCTTTGGCTCACTGGGTATGCCCTTTCGCCGTGGCCGGCACCTAATCCGTGTTAACAGACCAATTGGCTCACCTCCCACGCATATACCGGGCAGGATGTGCTTCTCGCTGCTTAGCGGCCGGATCAGGGCCCGAAGGGCCTACCTACTCCCCAGGATACGCCCACGGTTGCGTTTGCCCCAGCGCCTGGATCAGGATTCTCTTTACTTTCCCGGGGTGTCCCTGCTTGGTTTCACTGATGGGCTTGAGTTCTCGAGCTGGCTACCCCTCGCTTTACAGGATCACACCTGGTCTTTACGGTCAGGAGCAGTCAAGGCGTACGCCAGGCTGATCCGTCGTTGCCGCTACTACACCAGGATACCTGTCGTGTCCGGGAATAACTCAACCCGGATCGTTTACCCTTGGGCCTCAGCTTTGCCGCGAATCCTTGATCCTTTCCCCTTGCTCCTTGCTCGACTCGCGTACCGCCGCCGGACTTACCCACAGGTGGGTCCTTCAGCCTGTACTGCTAATTCCTCTAAGGAAACTTTTCTACTTGAATCTCAGACTTACCCACGGGGGTCTTTCACTCAACTCTTCCAGCTTCCCTAGAAGACTCGGTCCCGATTTGCTCCAGGGGCCCTCCTTATATAGTGCCAGAGGCGACCGTTAATCCTTGCAAATCTACTTCCTGCCGTTAATCCTCCGCTCATTTACTTTCACCGTTAGCTTTCTCAAATACCGCCGTCTTTCTATCGGCGGGCTTTCTTTATTGTTCCTCCCCCGATTGCCCTGCTTGAGGCTTCGATCCGCATTGTTTTTGTGCCGGTCATCGGTCGTCCAGATACCCCGCGATCCCACCCTGGTCATTCCAAATGCATTTCTGTGTTTTGTGCATTTTCTAAACACAGCTGCGCAGTCGCCGGCCGCTTCGTTGCCCGCTGTCCCCGCTGTTTACTATGACCTTCAAGCGCGGCCGCGGAGGCCCGGCCGGGACCGTTACGTTCCACGGTGATTCCTCTTTCGCCTCCTTCCGTGCGCGCCGCCGTGCCGGCTCCCCCGCCCCCGCTGCTGCCCCCGCATGCCGTCTGCCCTTGATGCCTTTCTCTTCTTCCGTATTTCTAAACACGGCGCTGGCCCATCCGACGCTGCAGTGCTGATTTGCTTGTTCTCTCCCCGCTGCTGCCCCTCTTGCCACCTGTCTTGGCGTGTGGGAGATCTAATCTCCTTTTCCGTTTCCAATGCGTTTTTTTATTATTAAAGTTTTTAATTCCGTTTCCAATGCGTAAATGTGTTCTTCATCTTCTAACATGTTTGTATAATTTTTGTTAAGCTCCTTTATTATATTGATCATTGGAAATTCGTAATTATTTAGTTTAACAATATTCTTTCCAAAATCTATTTGAGCTGATGTAGGTTAGGTTAGGTTAGGGCGGTGATGCTTGGGCGACATAGAAGATCCCCCGCTTCCACTTGAGCCGCTAGGGCTCCATGTAGGGCAAAGGTTTCACCGAAGTGCTCCCCCCCTTCCTATCTACCAGGGTGCATATATGCCTAGACTTCCTGTGGCGGCCCATGGTCCCAACCTGCTTTTTGTATGAAGGCAACCAGTCCACGTGGAGAAATCACAGGGAAGAGGAGACTGTCTTATTACAAGACTTGAAGCACAGACAAGTTCAAATTCCATAATTAATTTTTAAAGTTTATTAAAATTAAATAATTAATTAATTAATATTATTTTTTTTTATTATTCTTAAACCTAGTCTCGAATCTAATAGGTTAAGTTAGATAGACTACTAGTGTTGGGCTAAGCAGCCACTGGATAGGCTAATTAGAATATTGGTAATTTGTTTATCTGCAGCGGCATTTAATCTTCTCTTTTGTTTCCCAGATTCGCATGCACTTTGTTGTCATTTTGTAGCGCATGCGCTTTTGGGAGCTTTCGAAGAGCTTCTGCGCCAAAGCGGTTCTTCTTCTTGTTGTATTTTGGGAGTTGTTATTGACGGGCCGCTATTTGTTTTACTGTGCGGAATTAGTTCAATAAATTGAATATAAACAATTGAATCTCGTCTTTAATTCGGTCGCTATCAAAACGCTGATCGCTCATTGGTGACCCCGACGTGATCGCGACCGAAGTTCAATCAGTTTAATTGCCCGAGAAACTGAAAAAACTGCGGTACGATAAACTCATAAACAAAAAAAAAAAAAACATCTCTTGGTTTTCGATTTGCATCACTCGCGCTGGAGATTTGCGGGATGGAGTCTGGATGTGGAACTATTGGATCTGCTGGCGCAAGCCGGAAAAGGATGCTGCGGAGAAGAGCAGAGTTGACCTGCCAGGAGATGGAGGCGCTGCATCATAAGGTGAAGGTGCAGCGCGGAATGAGGATGGCACCATTATGGCGCTGGAGTCAGTGCGTCAGGAGTCAGAAGCGTTTGCGTGAGCGGTTCACCGCGCTTCAAGAAGAGTTGGAGGAGCTTAACTTCAGCGAGATCGGGAGTGAGCTTTATTGGAGATTCTCGCAGCTGGCGACTGATGTGCAGGTGGACATTCAGTTGGAGGTTGCAAAGCACTCCATGATAATCGATGCCCATTCCACACTTCTCGACGGTGCCGGTGTCTCACCCATGCCATACAAGCCAGCCACCTCCTTACCACCGTTGCCGATGCCAACATTTAGCGGCGGCTATGTTGACTGGCCGGATTTCTTCGACCTTTTTAAGACCACGATTGACAGCCATCCTCACCTAACAAAAATGGAAAAGCTCCGGTGGCTCATTTCATGCCTGCGCAAGTCAGCCTTGGAGACGGTGAGAGCACTGGAAATTACTGACGCGAACTACGATGTGGCTCTTGACCTATTGCGCAATCGGTTTAGTAATCGGCGATTAATTTTCCAGTCTCACATCAATGAGATCCTGCAGCTTCGTGTGGGCGAGCCAGGTTCTGTTGCTACGTTGCGGGAGCTGTCGGATCGGTTCAATGGGCATCTGCGCCAATGCGGTTCTTCTTCTTGTTGTATTTTGGGAGTTGTTATTGACGGGCCGCTATTTGTTTTACTGTGCGGAATTAGTTCAATAAATTGAATATAAACAATAAAATCTCGTCTTTAATTTCGGTCGCAATCAAAACGCTGATCGCTCAAAAACTAGAGTTAATCGTTATAAGGAGTTCCCATAGAGAATATACATAACTTGGTGAGGACTAGATCAATCAAATGATATGAGTTTACAGGTTATTTGCTAAACACCAATTATGAAATTTATCCAAATCGGATTGAAGTCTAGACTGGGCGCTAGTGAATTAGTTATGGCAAGGGGCACGTCGTTAAAAAACAGTGTAAAAAGTAGGGGCCCAAGATGGCTTCTATTAGGCGAGGTATCATTATTACATCACTAAAGGGTTCTCCCATATAAGTAGCTCAAAATCCAGATAAGAAGATCAGTTGGGAAACCCAAAAGACTGAGCTTACTTCTAAGAAACAAATGGTTAACAGAGTCAAATGCTTTACTGAAGTCAGTGTAAATGACGTATGTTTGTAAGCCATTCCGGAAACCATCCGTGATAAAAGATGTTAGCTCCAATAAGTTGGTAGTAGTGGAGCGGCGCTTCATGAAGCCATGCTGGCACGGAGTTATTATTGATCTACATAGGTGTTGCAAATGTGGAGTGATAAGTTTTTCACAAAGCTTTGGAATTGCTGACAATTTAGAGATGCTTCTATAATTCGCAGCGTCGGATTTTTTCCCCTTTTTATGCAGCGAAATAATGAAGGATTCCTTCCATATAAGGGAAAAGATCGAAGTTTCCAGCGATAGATTAAAGAGTTTAACGAGCAGTTTGCCCAGTGCCTCGGCGCAGTACTTCAGAACACAGCCTGGTACTCCATCAGGGCCTGGCGAATACACGGGCTTGACCTTAAGAAGATCCGATAACACACCACTTTGATCGAAAGATGGGCAAAATATAAGGTTGGCTGATTGGATATTATAAGTGTAAGGCTGAGCTAAACTGCTGCTAGGTGAATATGTTATTTGAAAAAACTTTGCAAAGCTGATGTTTTTTCAACCTCTTATGCAAGGTGGTGCATAAGAGTTCTCAAACGTAGGCAGTGGGGGAAAAGATACATGTTTACTCTTAGTATTTACAAAGTTATAAAACTGCTTGGGATCCTGAGTAAACTGAATCCTGCAGCGGCGAATATTACTCCTATAATATTCTGCGTTATGAACGGTGAAATTGGGCCGAGCTACTAAGTATCTTGAATAACTAACTGTACAGCCAGATAACCTAGGTTTATTTAAAAGTCTACTCATACTGTTCTTTAAATTTATAAGGTGCCTTATATACCAAGGCGGATTCGTTGAATCGGATGATAATTTCCATAAAAAAATGTGTTATTAAATTTTTATAATGCGATGTTTATATCCTCGCATGCCAAAGCTCGAAATCCAGATAAGATCAGTTGGGAATCCCAAAAGACTGAGTTTACTTATAAGAAGCGAATGGTTGACAGAGTCAAATGCTCTACTGTAGTCAGTAAAGCCATTCCGGAACCCATCCGTGATAAAAGATGTTAGCTCCAATAAGTTGATAGTGGTGGAGCGGCGCATCATGAAGCCATGCTGGCACGGAATTATTATTGAACTACATAGGTGTTGCAAATGTGGAGTGATAAGTTTTTCAAAAAGCTTTGGAATTGCTGACAATTTAGAGATGCCTTAATATTTTGCAGCGAGATTAAAGAGTTTAACGAGCGGTTTGCACAGAGCCTCGGCGCAAAGAGTTTATGATAACGAATGTCTCATCTTTGCGAACCAAATACGTCAACTGTTCAGCCTTCCGAAAATTTTCCCAGTCATATGCATCGTCGTTGAGGGGTCTCATCGACACTGTGTCATCAATTTATGGATCACTATTTTCCATAGGAGATGATACTAAAATTGCAAACTCAATGATTATCCATTTAGTTTTGAGTAGAGTGGATCCAGTGACCAAGCAAAAATGGGAAGAGTCACTGGATTATGAGGAATTGCCGCTGTGGTCCGATTTCGAAAAAATACTAAATCGTATATACCAGCATCTGTCCGCTGAAGAGACTGGCAACCCAAAACAAGAAAAAACTGGGTCCAGCAAGTAGTTGAATAGAACTTCGTTGGCTTGTTCTTCTACCAACGGCAAACCTACTTGCAGTTATTGTAACGCTAACAACCATTTTTTGGACCAGTGCAGTCCGTTCGCTCGCCTTGCTGTAATGCAAAGGTTTGAGTTTGTTAAGTCAGCCTCCCTATGTTTGAATTGTCTGCGAAAAGGTCACACGGTAGCGAATTGTAAATCGACCAGGTGCCAAATCTGTGCAAGATGGCACCATAAACTTCTGCACCGATTTACAGTGACTGAAAATAACTTAGCGTTACCACCACCCACACAAAATCCTCCTCCAGCGTTAACGAATGATGGCTCTTCTACTTCACATGCTTTGCATGCGTCATCTGTAGAAAGGGTTTTGTTAGCTACGTCGATCGTAAGCGTTCGAACCAAAAATGGTGAGCACATATTCGGCCCGTGCATTACTTGACTCAGGGTCACAAATGAACTTCATTAATGAAGATCTTGCTCTACGCTTACAGATCTGTAGGGATGAATCGTGCATCTCCTTCCTTGGAATTCGTCAATCCAATTCACAAGTAAAGAAAAAGATACACACCGTGGTGAAGTCGAGAATCAGTGATATTGAGATTCCGTTCGACTTTTGGATTTTAAAAACAATTTCAGGCTATCACCCTGACCAGGCCAGTATGATGTTGTCGTCAAAACAGGAGTTGTGTGAGGAACAATATCGAAAGAATACTAGAATACTGTCTTCAGGTCGATTTGAAGTCAGACCCCCATATAAGTCAGTTCCAAGAGTTTTGTGCAAATCAAATGAGAGAGCCAAACGCCGTATTCTGTAGCTCGAATGAAGATTTATGGGAGTTTAATGGTTGAATATATGGAAGAATGCGAATCCCTAGGTCATATGTCCCCTGCAAGCAATGATGTTCTTGCTTCTCCACACTACATAATACCCCACCAGTGTGTCTTACGGCCTCAAAGTACAACGACCAAGCTACGAGTCGTTTTTGATGCATCCTGTAAGACATCCACACATAAATTGTTGAGCTATTGATGTTTTTTAAAAGCGGCCAAATAAATAAACGTTTCCACAATTCAATATAATCAAAGTTCAATGTTTTTTTTCGAGGGTTCAATCTAACCAAATTAGCAGTAAAAAAAACTACAAAAAAGCTCCTCAAAGCGCATGCGCTACAAATACCAGCAATCCTGGCTTCACTCCTATGTCCCCAACAGAAATTACAGAGCCAGGGGTGCGCCATTTGAAACGCTGCTGCAACAGAGTGAGATATTCCTCCTTCCAAGGGGCCCAGAAAACTTGCTGCAAGAAGGAGACTCTCTGCCACCCATCCAGACGATTAAAGTTTAGGGCAGTAAGGTCCGGTTCGATGAACGTAGAAGGTGGCCCGCCATTTAGAAAATGAGCAGGAGTTAGCACATCTAGGCCCGCAGGATTTTCTGAAATCGACACAAGGGGTCTAGAATTAATGATAGAGGTTATGCGGCACAACAAAGTCCTCAATTCCTCGAAGCCAAGAACTTCGGGACCAACTGCCCGATAAAGGTTGTGTTTCCTCGTCTTTACTGCTGCTTCCCACAGACCGCCAAAATGGGGAGAGCGTGTAATAACCATTTTTAGTTGAAAAAGCTGTTTTTGAAAAAGAAATTTCATCCATTTGAATTTAATGAAAACCCTTGGCAAGGTCAATTGTTGTAAAATATTGACACTTTCCAAGATTGTCAAGTATTTAATCCATAACAATGTTAATCAACAACAATTTTAACAGGAATTGCAGCAAAACTTAAATCAAGGTAGAGCTCAGAATTCTATGAATTACACACACCAACAGCAAAAAATCTCCACATATAATTTCATCTGCTCCATAACCTTTGGGCTCCCCTGAACCAAAGTCCAGAACTAACATAGGTTCCATCATCCACAATTTCCGCGGTACACCTAAGAGAAGAAATTGATCAAAACTTACCCTATATTTTTATTATGTAGCTCATGTAAATGCGTTGACCATCATTGTTATTAGTGCATATCATTTTTGAAATGTATGTGTACCAACTAAAATTAAATAATGGCATCTAGCAGTTACCATATCTTTGGAATACTCACCCAAAGTTGAAATCTCAGATTTTCTACACAAGTTTGTGGTCTTCTCTGATTTTTCCCCAAACATTTTCCTATGGAAGATTTTTATTTTCTTATTGAAATCAGTAGATGATAACATGTTTTAATTTTGGATTTTTTTGGAAAACTCGAAATAATTTTATTGAATTTATTCTAGGTGGTTAAACAATATTTTCGTCAATTAACTTTGAGTTTTTTATCTCATATTTTCAAAAAGTCATGGCTATCTAAAATTTTTGTAAAACTTTACTAAACCAGCTGAACCTGCAATAGATACGTTTTAAAGTTTAAAATTTAAACATAGAAACAGTTTTAGATAGCCATGACTTTTTTGAAAATATGAGATTAAAAACTTCAATTTAATTAACGAAAATATTGTTTAACCCGTTATAATAAATTCAATAAAATTATTTCGAGTTTTCCCCTAAATCCAAAATTAAAACTTGTTATAATCTACTGATTTTAATAAGAAAACAAAAATCTTCCATAGGAAAATGTTTGGGGAAAAATCATAGAAGCCCAAAAACTAATGTAGAAAATCTGAGATTTCAACTTTGGACGAGTATTCCAAAGATGCTAGATCACTGCTAGATGCCATTAATTAATTTTAGTTGGTACACATACATTTGAAAAATGATTTGACATTTACATGAGCTACATAATTCAATATATAGTAAATTTTTATCAATTTTTTCTCTTAGGTGTACCACGGAAACTGTGGGTGATGGAACCTATGTTTGTTCTGGACTTTGGTTCAGGAGAGCCTAAAGGTTATGAAGCAGATAAAATTATGCGTGGAGGAAAAAAAAAGTTGGAAATTGTCGGCCTGTATTATCAACAGCCAACATCTTCTTTACAAGGTACTAATTCTAACAAACCAGTGAAAAGACAGCGCGAATATTCAAGCGATCAAATAACTATTACATCAGAATAACTATTCGCAATCGCCCATTTAAATGTGTAATAGATACAGGAAGTTCACTCAACCTAATACAAGAAAATTATTATAACCCTCTAGTGCCCAAATTTTCTTTTCCAAGAAAAAAATTATTTTTGGATTCAGTATGTATCCATAAATAATACAGTATATCCAGTATACGACTATATTCTACAGCTGTCGTATAACTGATTGATCGGAAATGCCATAACTTGGTTGTTTTTCAAAACAGAAGGATGGGACTTTCTATTTGGGCAAACTTATCCGATCTGCCAAATTTCATTAGGATCGGCCGTCTATATCCTATAGCTACCATATAACTGATTGATCGGAAATGCCAAAACTTGGTTGTTTTCAAGTTAGAAGGATGGGAGTATCAATGGGTTCCTCTTTGGGCAAAATAATTCGATACGCCAAATTTCATAAGGATCGGCTGACTATATGCGATCCGCTATATATCTAATAATATAAGATCATATAAAAAAACCTCTTATCGAGGTAAAGTAACGATGACGAACCTGCATGCGAAATCCATGCATGGAGGTTAATAAAGCTATGGGTGTGCTTGGTTTTATTAAAAGATGGTCAAAAGAATTTAATGACCCGTACATAACTAAAACGTTATATACATCACTGGTCCGTTTCACGGTAGCAACACTCGAAGTAGGTTGGGTAACGCAGGGTCTACATGAGGTCCGTTTCACGTGAGCAACACTCGAAGTAGACTTTTATGCCGCGGGTTCTACTTTTTGTCCGTTTCACGGTAGCAACACTCGAAGTAGAGTAGATAACGAAGCCTTACTTACACTGGAGTTTACACTGGAGCGAAGTAGATAGCTTTAAGACAGTCCTACTTGTGAACCGTTTTACACAGGTTGCCCGTTCATTCGAAGTAGGTTCATTTTAAGTGCCGTAGTTCAGACACTGAGTAACGAGACGATTCACTCTGATTTCGCAACTAAGTTTATTTCAGAAGAACAATTTGTATATAAGATGCTAAATTATACATAATTAAATTTAATTTCCCAAAAAAATTAAAAACGTCAAAAGTGCACACAATTAATGGTAAAATTAAATTAAATAAGTCCGTAAATTTCAAATCAAGTAAACTTTGTCCGATCGACCAACCATTTTGGTTGGGTTCACAATTTTTCCTAAAAATATGATATATTGATAGGAAGAGAGTATTTAGAAGCAATAATTAATTATAAACAGGAAACAGTCACTTTTTTCCATGATATATACATAATGTAATTCCACAATATACATATAATTGATACTACATTGGAAGATTATCTCAGTCCACTTTCATCTGAGGATACATCTTTTAATCTTGCAATTTATAATGACTTGGAAGAAAATAATAAATTTCGAATAAATCATCTTAATAAAGAAAAAAGAACAAAATTAAATAACATTTTATTTGAATTTAGTGATTAACGAAGGTGAAAATTTGACCTTTACCAGTGCTATAAAGCATCCAATCCAAACCAAACATGAAGATCCTATTAAAAAATATATAAATACCCCCAAGCTTATGATCAAGAAGTCGAAGTCCAAATTAAAGAAGTGATAAATCAGGGAATAATACGAAAATCGAAATCCCCTTATTGTTCTCCAATATGGATAGTCCCAAAGAATGAGGACGCATCAGGGAAAAATAAATTTCGAATAGTAACAGACTATCGAAGTCTAAATGAAATAACTTTATGATGATATTGATGATAAGTATGTGGATGATGAAATTATATGTGGAGATTTTTTGCTGTTGGTCTGTGTAATTCATAGAATTCTGAGCTCTACCTTGATTAAAGTTTTGCTGCAATTCCTGTTAAAATTGTTGATTAACATTGTTTGGTTGTCAATAGTTATTTTGCTGCTTCCATTGAAAGGGATGTTGTAGAGTCGACTTAGTAATTCCTCGCATGGGGTTTGGGTTTTGTACTCATCGAAGAGAGCAATCCTTAGATCGGGCCAATTGGTTGCTGCTGATAGCTGGGACACTCGCTGGGCATCTCCTGATAATTGCATCTCAATTGCACTGAAGAATTCAGTTCTTTGACGCGGATCAGTTGATGGATAAAAATTTAAAATGTATTCGATCCGTATGATGAACGCACTTAATTCCCTGGAGCTTCCATTAAAATTGGGAACTTAATGTTTGTATTTCTTATTTATTTCGGTAGCGGTCACAGTATGAAAGCGGACTAATAATTTTTTTAAGTTTTTGTGCTTTGTATATTTTTGATGGTAGTCGCACTGCAAAAAGTGGGATACAAATCCGTTCCGTTTTTGGTACAGTGTGATTCTTTAAAACTGCTTAGAATTTTAGAATTTCGGAACTAACTTGGGGCTCTAATGTGGGGCTCTAAGTAGCTCTTGCTGAAGCCTTTTGCAGATCAAAGTTCGAAAGAAGCATTTGATCGAAAGTTCAAAAGAAGCCAGGTGAATTTTACTTCCAATCTTTTAAAAAAATATTAATGCCTAAATGGGCAGTGGTGTCCAGGGTGGATTTACAGGCGGCTGTCGCCATCGTTGTTGACCTTTATTTCATTGTAGTTTTTGCATGCGACTATAATCTCGAAATGTCGACCGCGCAAACCGCGCTTGTTTTTTTTTTCTCATAAATAAACATAAATTTTATATTTATGTTCGCGTCGCCCGCTCTCTTGCGCATTAGGTCGGCCACCTGCATCTGCCGTCATGCACTAGCGTTTATCTCGCTCTATCCCGGGATCTCTCGATCGCTCCGCAACGATCGGTTTTCACCCCCTCGGTTCGGTAATTCAGTTTTCTCCACGGTTGCCATTCCAAAAAAATTATTTGTACCAATATTTTGAAAAAATGTACCAATTTGAGCAAAAATGTACCACAAATTTTTCTCGGTATTTTTTAAAACTAAAATTTCCTAACGTTTTTTTAAAATGATCTTTTATTATTTCACGTTTCATTTTTTACTTCAAATTATAGTAGTAGTATAGTATTTAGCGTATAAAAAAAAAACAGAACTTTCCTTAAACAATAATAAATTAAATTTAAACTTAGTTCATTTTTAAAAATGAACAGTCTTTTGGAGACCAAACATAGTGAAGTAACCAATATATTTTTCAAATTCAAGTTCTCGAAAGATTTTATGTATTTCACAATTTATAACTATTTACGTAGTGATGGACCCTACGTTGGCGCATACATATTTTCTCAATTTTCTCAAATGAGACGGAACATCGCAAATCGACTGCATGCGATATTTTTCAGTGTTAGTAATGGTTCCATTTCTAACAGATACAAAATTTGTGCTTGGTGGAACAGAGCCATTTGTTAAAATAATATGTGTGAAAATAAAATTTTTTGAAAAAAAAACTAGACCAGGCATATTGAAAATGTACCAAAATGAAAAAAAGTGATCCAATGTACCAACGCATAAAAAATGTACCAGTTTTGGTACATTTGTACCAAAAATGGCAACCGTGGTTTTCACCCCCTCGCAATCGCATCTATCCATATATCACTTTGTATAAAGCCAAAACATTCTAAATAAATTGTATGAAATTGAACTGTGCTTGTTTTTACTAAAACCAATATTTAGAACATTAAATATACATAGCTCCCGAAAAACTTGGTAACTGAACATTTCGTGAACCCCAACGAGATTGTGCATAGGAAAATAAGTTGTTAAATTATTTTCCGTTGAAAATTTGAGCTGCGCGGCTTAAAACATTTAAACATAAACAAATTAAAAAACATTATTCGGTTTGTGATTTGTGCGCGAAATATTAGCATCTGTTGACATACATACATACGCTGTTTGCAGAGTGGTACAATCGATCATACATAAATTACCCGGTTATGTAGAAGAGGCACAGTGGGTCGTGAGCTGACAATAAATAAACAAAATAAAATACATTTTTTGGTGCGAAAATGAATCCGTTTTTCTGTCCGAGGTGTCCGAGATGGATGTTGCAGAATGATGCGGCGAGGGCGGCACGCATCATCCTGGATCAGGAGATTATGAGGCGCTCCAGTTTGTTGCCGGCGAGTTCGACGCTGATCAACGTATCTTCTGCCACCAGTTTCGATCCATCGTTTGGCAGAACCTTTCAGGCTTTGCCGCCACTGTTCACTTTTAGTGGAGGTTATGCGGAGTGGCTTGAATTTCGGTCACTGTTCTCGACCACGGTGGACACAAACCCATTCATCAGTCGGGTCAAGAAGCTTCAACGGTTGCGGCCTGCCTTCGTGAATCTGCCTTGGAGACTGTTCGATTTTTGGAGCTCACGGACAAAAGTTATGACGTCGCATTGGAGCTGCTAAACAAAAGGTTTAGTAATCGCAGGCTCATTTTCAACCTCATGTTAATGAGATAATGAATCTGAGGGCCGTAGAGTCCGCAATGGCGACGAGGCTTCGCGAGCTATCGGATAAATTTAATTTGAATATGCGAGCCCTGGGAAGCATGGGAACGACGAAGCAGATTGCTAGCTGCATCATTATCCAAGTGTTGTTGCAGAAGGTTGATGATGCCACGCAGTCTAAGTGGAAGGAAATGCAAGCTGACTCGGATTCCTTGGATTCCATTACAACGTGGGAGTCCATCGCCAGTTTTCTAGAGCAGAGATGCCGGACTTAAGAGAGCATGGATTGGCCGACGACATAGTATGCACCAAAACTTGCGGTAGGCCGGCGTAGACCCTTTCATCCAGGTAACTCTGCATTTGTAATTACCAACTCATCCGCATGCATGATTTTTGATAGCCATTCTCACATAATAAACTCCTGCCCAAGGTTTTTAAGCTTGTCGCCTGAGGATCGTTTAGGCGAAGTTAGGTGATTGGATTTATGCCGTAAGTGCCTTGGAGCTGGGCACCTATCTCGGCATTGCTATTCGTCAAGCTGCCGTGCTTGTGGACGCGGGCATCATAGTTTGCTGCATTTTGGTGGAAATTCGCCAGCTCAAGGCCAACACTTCTCTCCCAAGGTCTAGGTCTTTCTGCATCAAGCGGTCTTTCTGCATCAAGCGGTCTTTCTGCATCAAGCGGTCTTTCTGCATTTCGCTGACTGGCGACATTTGTAAGATGTACCGTTGTTCGAGGATTGCGTCATTTGACAGCTCTGGAGGAGCTACAAACATATAAATTGGACACTGTTACATATGGAACAAAGCCTGCGTCCTATCTATCCGTGCGAGCGATGAACCAATTGGCTAAGGACGAGGTAGAAGACTTTCCAGTGGGATCCGAAATCTTGCTTCGAGATTTTTACGTTGACGATCTCATTTCTGGTGGCAGCTCCATGGAGGAGGTACCCATTTTAGGGGGTATTTCAGCGCTTTTGTCCAAGGGCGAATTTCAGCTGCGGAAATGGTGCTTCAATATCCCTAGCGTGTTGTACGGCGTGCCTAAAGAGGATCGGGAGTCTTATCTAACTTTTGATGACGCAGCTACTTAAGGAAAACGTTAGGATTGGCTTGGGATCCTTCCACAGATCAGCTGCTGCTTTCGTGTTCATCTCTTCAGTCCACTTCGAAGCCGTCTCTGCCCTGTCATCAATAGCGCGGTTATACGATCCGCTGGGCCTTGTTGGTCCAGTTGTTACTAAAGCAAATATTCTTGCAGAAGCTGTGCCGAGAGCATCTTTCTTGGGATGAAAGCTTACCTCAGGGTTCTTACACCGAGTGGCAAGAGATCTGCCGGAGCTTCAGTCACACCCAACGTGCAGAATTTCCTCGGCTGGCCCTTACGTCTGGAGCACTTGGTGAGATTCATGGATTTTGTGACGCCAGCATTGAAGCCTACGGAGCATGTGTCTACATAGTTTCCAGGTCGCCAGGGGCTGAGAGCCGCCTTTTATGTGTGAAATCGCGAGTATCGCCTCTTAAGACGTTAACTGTTCCGAAGTTGGAGCTGGCTGGTTCATAGTCTAGGCGCTTACAGAGGAAAGTATTTTTGTTGGTGCGACTCTTCAACCGTGTTATCGAGGATTCGAGATGAGCCTGCCAGGTTAAAGGTTTTTTGTCGCTAACCGCGTGTCAACCATCCAAAATCTGACGCGTTCCATGGAGTGGCGATATATGCCTACGTTGGAAAATCCAGCAGATATCTTGTCTCGTGGAGCCCTTATAGAGTCAGGGTCCGCCCTATCGGTTAAAGACACAGGAGCACTACCCTGTGATGGAAGTAGTCGAGAAGCCAGAGTTAGAGCTTCGCCCTTCACTTTTATTGGTGAAGTCGCCATATACAGACATCGTGGCGTCATGCAAGTATGTTAACTCCTTTCCAGCTCTTCAGCGAGTCTTTGCTTACGTCTATAAGTTTGGCAGACGGGTCCGTCATATAGAAATTACCGTTCATAATCTCAAGGCAGGGCCTAGCATGATTTAGTGGGCTGTTCATCGCGCTCATTTTTGTGATGAAAAAAGGACGTTGGGACAAAGGGATTGGTTGCCTCCTCCAACACGTTGACTTCGTTATCCCCTTTTTTGAAGCAGTTTTCGATGGTCGTCACTATACAGTAACTGAACAGTATTGGGGGGGAGAAAAACTGTGCTCAAGGCGACAAATAAATGTGTGACATTCTTTCGGATGAAACCTCGTTTGTTGGAGCATGTAATGGGCGATCTTCCGAATGTGAGGTTATCAAGTCTTCGATGTAACCGGTATCGACTTTTGCGGTCGTTTCTTCTATATGTCGGAGGTTTGCGTATTGATTTGTTTCACGACAAAGGCCGTCCATTTAGAGCTAGTGAGGGATCTGTCCACCGCCGCCTTTCTGCATGCACTGAGGAGATTTATTTCTATCAGGAAGAAGCCTCGACAGATCTAATCCGACAACGCCACCAATTTTGTTGGAGCCAAAATCAGTTGAGCGAGACCATTTCTTAGCGACGATCACCAGAGAGGTGTCTTGGATTTTTTCCTTCCAGAATCCATTGAGTGGAAGTTTATCCCTCCCCGTTTTCTTTGTCGGCTTGTGGGAAGCTGCTGTTAAGACCGCTAAGTATCATTTTTATAGGGACGTCGGCTCGGCTGTACTAAAGGCCGACGATTTGCAGACGCTGGTGTACAATATTGCTGCAGTGATTAATTCGAGGCCATTAGACCCTCTCTCTGAAAATCCTGCTGATCTGGATGTCCTGACTCCTAATCATTTTCTGCACGGAGGGCCTCCTTCTAGTTTCAGTGAGCCAGACCTGACGAAACTCAACATAAATCAGCTGGATGCTTGGCAACGCGTCGTCTTTCTTCAGCAGTGTTTCTAGTCCAGATGGAAGGAAGAGTTTTAACCCTGTTGCAGCAACGGGCCAAATGGCGCATGCCTGGTCAAGGCATAGCTGTAAATGACATCGTGCTGGTGAAGGACGAAAACTTGCCTCCAATGAAGTGGTCCCTGGCGAGGGTGACGGAAATGGTCGTCGGAGATGACGGAGTGTGTCGGGTGGCGTTGCTGAAGACGTCCGGAGGCGTCCGGAGCTACGAGACGGGCAGTCAACAAATTGTGTCTGCTGCCCCTTCATGATGCTGTTGAAAGCCAATCTTCCAACGGGGGGAGTATGTCGGGTCAAGCAGACGCCGGAAAGAAGTTAGTCCGGCAATAATTTATTGAGTTCGTCACTTTTTTTTATATTTATGTTCGCGTCGCCCGCTCTCTTATGCATTCAATCGGCCACTCTCTCTCGCTACACAGCATCTAGCGCTCTCGATCGCTACACAGCATCTAGCGTTGACGCGCTCCCGCGTCTCGTTTTCTAATTCGGTCTTCACCCCCTCGCAGTCGCATCTATCCATATATCACTTTGTATAAAGTCAAAACATTCTAAATAAATTGTTTGAAATTGAACTGTGCTTGTTTTTACTAAAACCAATATTTAGAACATTTAATATACATAGCTCCCGAAAACGCTCGGTAACTGAACACCAACCATTTTATTTATAAAACTATAAATGTTTATTTCAATCAACAGATCCATTTATAAAGAATGCCGAAACTCTCTAAAAAAATTTAAAATTGGTACCACATTTAATTCCCAAGACTGGACATGGCACGCAGAAGAAATATTTGGCCGTTTAGATAAATTTATGGTTCGGATGGATGAACTAAAAGAATTGTTTAACACTGGCCGCGATTTCCAAAAGTTAGAAAAAATCGTAATGGGTGGACTTAAAGGTCGCCAAATAACTGCAGCCCTAGAAAAAATTCTTGAGGAATACAATAGCATTTATCGTGATTGGACAAATATTCAGTATAATCCATTAGATCCAGATGCAGAACACTCTCATTTTGAGCAAGATCGCCTAAGCTTTAAAGCTAAAACAGATATTATGGAGCGCATGGTATCTTTTCAATTTGAAAAGGCTCTTGAAGATACTCATGATCTTTTGCTGGCTGGTTCGCTCCTTCTTCGACCTATCATAAGGGAGCACATAGAGCCTTTCATGCATGTAATAGTTGACGACTTTGAATTGGAGATTATACATGTAAAGGAAGATTTTAATGAATTTAAAAACATTTTTAACACATTAGGGTTAAATGTAAGTTTTAAGATTAAAAACTTAAATTATTACGTTTATACCTAACTTTATAGGAACTTCCAACGGATGATTGTTTTCCAAAAGTTTCAGGAGCAGTATCTTTTCTTAAGAAACTAAGACATCGCATAACCGCACTTCATAAGGAGCATGAGCTATACGAATATCCGTATGTAAATATTCATAGATTTGTATACTAAATTGAAGCTTTTTTAATTTAATTATAGGCTGTTTGATAATGAACGAGGTGCTAATGTGTTGGAGATATACAGCTTAATGTTACAAGAAATAGATGATTTTACAAAAATTATATTAGATAAGTGGATGATTGAATGCTGGCAAGGCATACAACAGGATATAGTATTAACTCTGCTGGAGAAAAATGAAATAAACGAACTGAGAGTTAACTTTTCTGATCGTCTCAAAATAGCCTTAAAAGATATTAAAGTCATTCGCCTTTTAGGATGTGAAATTTCTTCAAATTTGAAGAAGTTTTTTAGTAGGGAAGAAGAGCTATGGGTATGGGTATAAAATATAGTGATTATTTTGGCATAAAATATTATTTTTGCAGCAAGCAAGAATTAAACTTATGCGTATTGCTGAGTGGTATAACGATACCAATGCTCGTGCACATCCCAGTGAAAAAGGATTGATTGCTGCTGAGATGGCAATGATTGAAGAGCAAATGCATCCACTGATAGAATCTATTAAATGGAGTGTGTTTAGTAAGCGTCATATTTATTAATAAATTATTAAAATGATGTCTAACTTATTTCAATTTATCAGGTCAAAGATTTATAGTAATGATTTTTAAAATGGTAAAATACTTACACGATCGTCTTGTAGCTGCGCAGGAAAATTTGGATGCCATTAAAGAAAGCATCCGCTCGTGGGGCAAAATACCACTTTTTCAGAGAAAAGATTTAAATTCACAACTCTTACTTCATACAGACCCACGTGAGCCTATTTTGAGCGACCGCGCATTACGTGCAGCTGACACACAGCGTCTTATTGATCTTCTAATGTACGTTAATTTGAAACTTTTTTTTGATATACCCCGGAGATACAGCTTACCTCCAGGAGAGCACGGTGAAGAAGATGAGGAGGGTGATGGTATTTGGCCGCCCATTATAAGCCTATCTGTCATGACGAGCGTTAAATTTAAAAAGAAACGAGAAGGAGATGAAGAAGATGATCTGGAAGAATTTGAAGAAGAGCAATCGGAGAGTGAAGAAGAAATCATAACGCCATTTCACCGTTTTGAGCTTCTAAAAGGTGTTAGTGAAGAAGAGCGTAACCTTTTTCGAGAATACGAGAAATATGTAGATGAAAACATTGCGGAAAATCTATTGGATGCAGTTATTACTAGCAGTACTTACCTAAGAATGGAAGTCGACAATCGTTATGAAAACAACACACCCATCTTTGAGATATTTATGGAGCTTCAGGAACCAAATGTAGTGTATTTTTTGAATTTAGATACGTCCTCAAAGTCAGGATTTGCGTTTTTTATAGAAACTCTTTTGGATGATATGAATGATATGATGAGCTTATTAAATCGTGTTGCGCAAGATCCTACTGAAGTTACAGGGCAAGCTCCGATTAACTTCATGGGTAAGCCAAGTGAAAAGTTTTAAATTTATAAATAATAAATTTAATCATTCTTCTCAGATGAGTTACAGGATAAAACAGAATTAGAAAAACAACGCCTTGAAATAATGAATAAAATAAAGCTTGCACTGCAAGCTATTCGTGTTCATGGAAAAGGTTATATGGAGTATTCGAGCCTATGGATATGGGACAAAAATGTTTACTTGTCCGAAGTTAAGAAATTCGGGCGCAATTTGACGCTTGACGAAAGAGATGCAGAGGCGGACCAAGAGGGTAGTTCAGGTGTCAAGCCCCTTGGATTGGAGTACCCACCACTCTCAGTATACAAGGAACAATTAGATAAATTCATTGAGCTTCAAGATCAAATCAGAACTTGGGATACCCACGAAGATTTCTTTGTATTTTTACGCTTAAATATGACAGGTTTTAAAGCGTCAGTACTTAACCAAGTCGGTCAATGGATAAGCTTGTTTAAAATGGATCTAATAAACCGTGTCAAAAACTCGCTAAAGGTAAGAATTTGTTGAATATTGCTTAATATTTGACTTCATTTCTTGTAGGAACTTCAAGATTTTGTCAATGAAGCCAATATAGTACTTAAAATAGAACTTCAAAAAGATGATTTTGAAGGACTTGTTAAAATTTTATCCGTTCTCAATCAAATTAATGAAAAGCAATACATTTATGATTCTATGTTTGAGCCACTAAAGGAAATCATTGACTTGCTAAGATTATATAATTATGAATTCAAAGACACAGAATTAGCTCAAATAAATGAGCTACCAGATGCTTGGATGAAAGTTAAGCGTCTTGCAGCTACAACGAAGCAACTTATAGCTCCTATACAAAGTTATCAAGTTGATTTAATTGAAAAACGAATTTTACTTTGTGACAATATGGCCAATACTTACCGTAAAAAGTTTATAGCGAAAAAATTTTTTTTCGTTCCATGTCCAAATTGTTACGAGCTTATTGATGAATCTGATATAGAAATCGTAGCTTTGGAAGAGAGACAAAAGAGCCTAGCTGAATCAGCAATCCTTTTTGAATTACAAGGTCCAGATCCCACAAAGATTGACCTTTGTCGATTTGACCTTAAATTAGTAAAAATAATGTGGGATTTTGGCATCACAATTCAATCAACCATTAATGACTGGAAAAAGACTCCGTGGAAAAAAATTGATATTGAAAGCATGGATCAAGAATGCAAAAAATTCGGTCGAGAATTGCGGGGACTTGACAAAGCCATGCGCACTTGGGAACCGTTTATATTTATAGAGGCATCTCTAAAAAATCTAATGACATCATTGCGGGCTGTAACGGAATTACAAAATCCTGCCATACGTGATCGACATTGGGTCGAACTCATGCAAACTACACAAGTTAAGTTTAGCATGGATGATTCCACCACCTTAAAAGACTTGATTGACTTAAATCTTCACGAATATGAAGAAGAGGTAAAGAATATAGTAGATAAATCAGTGAAAGAAATGGCAATGGAAAAACAGTTACGGGATATTGCAGCTGCTTGGGCTACTATGGAATTTGGCACGGAAATTCATGAGCGCACCAGTATCAAGCTGTTAAAGGCATCAGAGGAGATGATCGAAACCCTTGAAGACCATCAGGGTCAATTACAAAATATGGCATCGTCTAAATATATAGCATTTTTTGAGCATGAAGTACGACTATGGCAAAATAGGCTCTCAAATGCGGATCAGATAATTGGGTCTTGGTTTGAAGTGCAACGAAAATGGCAATATTTAGAAAGTATTTTTATTGGCTCAGAGGATATAAGATCGCAGCTTCCTGAAGACTCAAAGCGGTTTGATTATATCGACAAAGAGTTTAAAGCTCTTTTAGCTCAAATGAATGCAGATCGTAATGTAGTGCGATCAACAAACCGTTCTGGCAGCAAACTTTATGAGCACCTTGAAATGCTTTTGAAAATGCTTTTGCTCTGTGAAAAGGCTCTAAATGATTATCTTGAAACTAAAAGATTGGCTTATCCTCGATTCTATTTTGTATCATCAGCAGATCTTCTTGATATTCTTTCCAATGGTAATAATCCTTCACTTGTCGCTCGTCATCTTACAAAACTTTATGATTCTATGGGGAAATTAAATCTTATATCAGGTACGAAGAATGCTGCGGGTATGGTAGCAAAAGAGCTGGAAGAATACGTTCCTTTCCTAGAAATATGCGATTGTAGCGGCAAAGTGGAGGTGTGGTTAAACCGTATTACAGACAAAATGCGCGATACGCTTAGGGACCAATTAAAGAGATCTCTAACTTTTTATGACCACAAGCCTCGACATGTTTGGATTTTTGAGTGGCCGGCTCAGCCAGCTCTGGTTGGTACCCAAATAATGTGGACAACAGAGACAAATGACGCTTTCGCCAAGGTTCAACAGCGTTATGAGAATGCTCTTAAGGACTACAATAAAAAACAAGTGACTCAATTAAACAATTTAATTATTCTTCTACTTGGTGACCTTACTGCAGCTGAAAGGCAAAAGATAATGACTGTTTGTACAATCGATGTTCATAGCCGAGATGTTGTAGCCACAATTATTGCTAAAAAAGTTGAAGTGCAAACCGCCTTCCAATGGCAAAGCCAATTGCGACACCGTTGGGACCCAAAAATTGAAGATTGTTTTGCAAATATATGCGACGCACAGTTTCGTTATGATTACGAATATTTGGGCAATACTCCACGTCTCGTAATAACTCCATTAACGGATCGCTGCTACATTACACTAACGCAGTCCCTCCATTTGGTAATGGGGGGAGCGCCAGCTGGTCCCGCAGGTACAGGAAAAACGGAAACAACTAAGGACCTAGGGCGAGCATTAGGAATGATGGTTTATGTGTTTAATTGTTCAGAACAAATGGATTATAAGTCTATAGGCAACATACATAAGGGTTTAGCGCAGACTGGAGCTTGGGGTTGTTTTGATGAATTTAATCGAATTTCAGTCGAGGTACTATCAGTTGTGGCAGTACAGGTTAAATGTATACAAGATGCCATTAAAGGAAAAAAAGTGACATTCAGCTTTCTTGGCGAGCATATTGCTTTGCGAAACACCGTGGGTGTTTTTATAACAATGAATCCCGGCTATGCAGGACGAGCAGAATTACCGGAAAATCTAAAGGCGCTATATCGGCCTTGTGCTATGGTTGTACCAGATTTTGCCCTAATAAGTGAAATTATGTTAGTCGCAGAAGGATTTCAAGAAGCCCGATTGCTAGCTCGTAAATTTATTACACTTTACACCTTATGCAAAGAACTTCTTTCTAAACAGGATCACTATGATTGGGGTCTCCGTGCCATTAAGTCAGTGTTAGTTGTAGCTGGTGCTCTTCGGGTAAGCATATCTCAAAAAATAAAAACTTAACATTTTTAGCGGGAATGTAGTTGGGGTGGTACCTTAAATAATGTTTAAATTGAGCTATATAAAGTTGTCAAGAAAGTCTTGCGGTATATTTGTGGGTTTGTTAATTACCATGCGATTCAAGTAAAATATGCGCCTATTTGTTCTCATGGAAGCTTTCTTCTTTCGGATTTAAAAACAAAATTTCCGAAAAAGGCAAAAGCAAAAAAATTTAGTCGCTTTTTAGTTATATAATTTTTTTTAAGCTGTGGACTTTCTTACAATGTCTTTTGCCTTTTTTTTGTGTTTTTTTATGTTTTCTATTTATTTTGCATACCCTTGCAGAGGGTATTATAATTTTGGTCAAAAGGGTGCAACGCAGTGAAGGAGACATCTCCGACCCTATAAAGTATATATATTCTTGATCAGGATCACCTCCTGAGACTCAGGAGGTGATATATACTATTGAAAAACACTAACTTTATATAAGCAAAAGATTGTTAACAAAACACAAGCTGGTAACACAAAGAACTTATTACAACTTATACTTTATAGGGTCGGAGATGTCTCCTTCACTGCGTTGCACACTTTCGACCAAAAAATCTTATATTCTTATACCATCTGTCAAATTTTATATTGATCGGGATCAATGTTCGTTTGGGATGTTATATTTCGGACTGCAGTCGCGGGCAGCCTAACAAAGAAACATCTTATTTAAATAAAATGAATAAAATGCATTATTGTAATAATTTTTTATGTGCGCAAGCTGCAAAATGCCAATCTGCCACCGGATATTTTTGTGTAATGCCATTGCTTCACAGCTAGCACCATATTAAGGCCTATCTCAACAAACTTTAAGAACAGGATCGTTAGATAGATTTTTTTTCTTACGATTTAGACAATTAATTTAGAAACATTTAAATGTGTGCGTTATAAATTTTTCAACGAATGCCGAAAATACAAGTTCATAACAAAAAGCTTAGGCGCAGAAGCTCTTCCAAAGCTACCAAAAGATCATGCGCTACAAATAAAAACAAAGTGCATGCGAAACTGGGTGAGAGACAGAAAAGACATTCAATTGGCTTACCTGGTGGCTGCTTAGCCCAAAAAACATTAAACAGAAAAACTAAAAGTTCGCATCTATGGATTATATGAGACTATTCCTGGTGAACATTATTTCACTAACAAGGGAAATAATATTCAGAATCAAAAAGATAGTCCATCCGTGGTGATGAATGCTGTAAATTTTCGGCATTCAGGTGCGTGAGGCAATCCAGTGAGGTAAAATACTTAAATCGGGTCGCCTCTTGAAGACGCTCTTCGATATCCGGGATCGGAAAATTCTCCTTCTTTAAGAACTTGTTCAGACGGCCGTAATCAACACATAGTCGGTCACTACCGTTCAGTTTTTTCGAAACTTTTACAGGGAAACTTTGAAAACACCAAACGACATAGCAGGAATGCTAGAGAAAGGAAAGGGGAAGGCTCCAATTCCTGTAAGATCATCCCCACAATCCACAATGGAAACAAAGAAGAATGGAAATGGTTACTTAACCACCACTTAAACCGGGAGTCCAAACACGCGCGCCAAAGCATAACTTGTCTGCTTTGTCCTCCATGGCATCACTCCAAGTGATTCCCAGGAATACCCTAAAATTAACCCTCATAGCTTCCACTAGAAATGGTAACCCGCCGCCCGGACCCCCGGAACGGACTGATGCCGCGGTATTACCGAACATGGCACCAAAACCATTACAGGTAATCCCACCTGTTAGACAAATATTTTTCTCACGGCTAGCGGAGATTGATATCTCGGCTTATATCAAGGCCAAAACCAAGGCCGTTATTAGAGTGGAAGACATTAGAAAATTTAAATACTCCTAATCGATGCGCATGTTGTGAGACAAAAAGACAAAAAAAATTGCAGTCCGTCCCATTGTCCAGATTCCAGTGGTCTCCAAAAATGCATGCTTGTCATCCCTTTCATTCCCATGCAATTAATTGAACCCGTTAAAGCTCCCTGGAAGATGCATATTCAAGTAGGCTTGGGTTAGGTTTCAAAGATAAGCCCCGCTTCACTTTCGAACCACACTTGGACTTTCGCGGATGGTTTATTAAGACCCACGATTTTTACTAGACTTTACGCTAATCACGTGGTATTACGTCATTACACGTGCTCCCCAATAAATATATTTAAATCACCAGTGAATTATTGCCTCTTAGACCAAAATCAGTCCAAACCAGTTTCAAGTGCAATTGAGAGTTGCAGATTAAATTCTTCAAATTGGCTCGGCCAAATCAGGTGAGAAAGAAAATTGCAATTCTTGTGTCGGTTCTTACAACCGTGTATTTCACAGAGCCATGGTGGCCTGGTATTTGGCCGAGCTTATACAAACGTATATTAGCGAAGAAAGAAAATAAGAAGCCGGTAGAAGAAAATAATGCTGCAGAGGATCGATTTGGAGAAAATGTAACGGAGGTTATATAAAACTCACCCCCCCTGCACGTCTCTGATATTACATAAGGAACACGAGGTTTCCATGAGGCTTGGAATCAACCCCCTCCCTTTTCTCCCGCCTAAACGTTAACACTCTCGAGGATTGGAGTCTGCTCTCTACCATGCTGCGGCCATAGATCCGTTATTTCCCCAAGATAAGAATCAATAACGAAAATCGCTAACTTGTGAAGCACATAGTTTTGTTTGCCAAACTAGCTCTGCCACTGTAGAAAATGTAAAATGGCATAGCATTTTGAATCATTATTATTAATTTCTATTACTTATAAGTTTTCCAAAATTTTGCCTTCGTAATTTAATCATGTACCACATCCCTTAACATTTACATATATATATACCTTATTATGTAGTATATATATAATAAGGTATATATAATAATATAATAAGGAATATATATAATATATACCTTATATATATATAGCTGCATCGGAAGTCGACAGGCCTGCTGACCTCGAGGGACAAGCTGTAAGTACGGCATAGCCGCAATAATTTGAAGAATATGTCTTAGAGTGAAATATAAACAAGATATATGTATATGAATATTAAGGATGGAGTAAAGTCAGTTCAATTAAAAATCATAAAGTAGATTAAATTTCTTAATTTTGTAAATTCAAAACAACGTAAATTCTTAAATTGATCGCTGTAAGGTTTTTGCTTTGAACTAATAATATTGAGTTAGGATTAGAATGTTATTATATTAGGAATAATGAACAAAACGCTGAAATGCCCATGTTGAATATATTGAAGTAATGAAGATATAATGAATCGCGTCTAAATATTTCAGTGGGGTTTCCAGAGACAAGCTAATGCAACATGGGTTGCCCAATGATAATGGTGCAACAAGGAAGGGCGGGTAAAGAGGAGATCTATTACACCGGAGTTCTCCAAGCTGGTATTCTCATTCCCTATTTCCCCACAACTTTGGCCACCCCCTTTATTTAGCACTGTCGAAGACTTCTTTTATTTGGTAACCCTGATTTGGGGAAGCACAAGAACCCTCCCTCTGGCCCTGAGCTAGGCCGGCAATAGACAGTGCGTTCTCCCGATCAGAACCAGGACGTTACAGATAAAATGGCGCCCAACGTGGGGCCGACGTTGGAGCCAACCGTGGAGCCAACGTAAGCAAACGTGGAACACGTGGTTACAAGGTATATAGTACAAGATGACCATGCGTGAAGCACGATATGTAGATACAATCCCTCACAATTTCACCCGTTCCCAAAAATCCTTATGGCCAAAAGTTCACAAATTAAATCAAGAGATCTTTGGATGACACCGTTTGGTGATAGCTAATCGAGTGACCAAGACTCACGTTTATTAAATATATCTATTTCTTGTATATCATTAGGCTTTACAATATCAGTTTTGGATTTTTCATTCTGAATTTATATCGATTCGACACCAACTGAATGTAATTCCTAAAATTATTTGAATGAGAGATACCTTAGCTGAAAAGTGAAGTTAGCTTGTCTCGGAGTAAAACCCCAACAACAATGAAAAACAAATAAATAAATTACTAACAAAACATTTTTATAATGGCAGTCAGACGCAGTTTAGAAAACTTGGTAGCAAGAATGTCCAGTGAGAGAGATACTACAATAAGCTGCACTATATGCAATGATACCAATATTCAAGGAGAATATGTGGAGACTGCATGTAAACACAGATTCCATCGCCAATGCATATTATCGTGGTTAGATAATAATGAAACTTGTCCGATCTGTCGAAGTGCTTGTCAGCGAGCTCAGATTGAAAGTCAGAATCCGACAAATGCAGAAGTGAACGTTCCCCCCTCTAGGACAACTAGAGCTGTTGGAAACAATAACACAACTACCGGAACAATTCCTAGAAACAGACCTAATACCCGATCTCACCAAAGGCCGAATGCAAATGTAAACCCTCGAACGAGTCTAGGAGCTACATCGCGTCAGGATGTAACAAATCCTCAGGCTAATGCCGATGCTAATGGTATTAGCGAAGAAAGAATCCAACATTTGATAGCAAGTTCTATGGAGTCGTTTCGTATAAATATGGCAGCAACCTTGTCCGAAGAAGTTCGTACAGCTTTTAATAGCTTGTCGTTAAACGGTATTCCGCGAGAAAACCCAGAAGAACCGCAACTTGAATGGGATTTTCCTGCACCCTTAAACCATCCTCGTATAAGTTTAGACAGTGGAGCACGATCCAATCATTGTAACAGACGTAATAATAACTCGCCTGTTAGAGAACCTGTTAGAGATTTCTCAGATAAAACTGCTAATGTAATTTCGAATTGGCATATCAAATTTACAGGGCTGCTTAGCGATATATCGGTAGAAGACTTTATTTATAGAGTTAACTGCTTAACATCTCAAAGTTTAAATGGAAATTTTGTATTGCTTTACAAATTTGGACATTTGCTTTTTGCTGGACCAGCATTGAATTTTTATTGGCGTTGTCATAGATCTAATGAGGAAACCACATGGTTCGATTTATGCACTAGATTAAGAGAGAGGTACAAAGATCAACGTACAGAAAGAGACATTAAAGATACCTTACGTAGACGGAAACAGGGCCGAAACGAGAGTTTCGATGAATTCTTAGATGCCATGGTTGCAATTACTGATGCCTTACGAGAACCATTGTCTGATGAAGAGATCGTAGCAGAAGTTAGAAACAATCTAAGACCAGAGTTATATCATGAGCTTTTGCATGTGGATACCCCATCATTGTCAGCGTTGAGAAGAGAGTGTCACAAACATGAGGCCTTCTTTGGCAACAATAAGTACAAGCAAGGGAATTCACAAAATAATTTTAGACGTACAATTAATGCCGTCTCTATAGAGGACCAACAAGATGAAGTTTCGGACTTAGAGACAGACAGCCAAAAGGTGTTTGCAATAAAGACAACGTCCATGAAGTGCTGCAATTGTGATGATCCAGGTCACAGGTATTTAGATTGTCTTAAACCTCGGCGTGTGTTTTGCTACGGATGTGGAGCTTTAGATACCTATCGACCAAAATGTATTAAATGTAATCCGCATTCGGGAAACGGTCCACAGGACATCCGCAATTCACACCAGAGGGATGTCCGCAAATAGATTCAAACGAAAATAAAACCCTACTTTTAAATCCAGTTCAACCAGAACTGTTAGACGTAGAAATTAATCCTAAAATTATAAAGCCGTATCACATTAGACTTAAAGAATATGAGTTAAGAAGATCTGAATTATTTTCAATGAAATACCGTAATTCACGCTCAGCCAGGCGAATGCGCGAATTTTGGAACAGTTTGAAGAAGTCCACAATGTATAAAGTCTCGAGCCTTACACGAAATGGTCAAGATAATCGTCCATTTGTTAAGCTTCACATTTTTGATCAATCTTACTATGCTTTATTAGATAGTGGGGCAAACAAAAGCATCATAGGCGGAGAATTAGCAAAAACAATCGTAGATTCAAAGCAATATATAAAACGAAGAGGAAGAGTATGTACAGCAGACGGGAAACGTCAAGAAATTTATGGTTCAATAGTAATACCATTGGTATACAACAACTTTCAAAACAATTTTGAGTTTTTAATTGTTCCTTCTATTTCACTAGACCTAATATGTGGAGTTGACTTTTGGGATCAATTCGGAATTTCTATCAACTATGAACCCAATCTTCCCGAGGTGCAAGCGATAGAAACGAGTAACGACAAACTATCTTTATCAGCCACAGACCACCGCAAGTTACAGACTGTCATTAAGCTATTTCCTACATCTGAATGTGACGGATTAGGTTTAACAAAGCTGGTAGAACACGTAATCGACACAAAGGATACGCGTCCTATCAAGCAGCGATATTATCCTATATCGCCAGCCAAAGAGAAACTCTTGTGTAGTGAAATTGACAGAATCTTAGAATTAGACATTATAGAAGAAGCACCTCCATCGGAATGGTCTTCACCGATTGTCCTATTAGTAAAACCAGGAAAGATAAGGTTTTGTCTGGATTCAAGAAAATTGAATAGTGTTACCGCAAAGGATACGTATCCTATGCCACACTTAGAAGGTCTATTGAGTAGACTGCCCGCAGTTCAATGTGTGTCAAAGATCGATTTAAAAGATGCGTTTTGGCAAATTGCCTTGGAAGAAAAATCTCGACCAAAAACCGCTTTTGTTGTCCCAAATCGACCGCTATATCAGTTTAAGCGCATGCCTTTTGGGTTGTGCAATGCACCTCAAACGATGTGCAGATTAATGGATCAGGTTATACCATATCAATTAAAGTCTCACGTGATGGTGTACCTAGACGACTTATTGGTGTTGTCTTCTACGTTTGATGAACACCTGACTCACTTAACCGCAGTTGCTTCCCATTTACGCAAGGCAGGGTTGACCATCAATATAGTTAAAAGCCAATTCGGCTTATCTAGAGTGGAATATTTAGGATATGTAGTAGGAGAGGGCACTCTTCAACCGAACAACGACAAAATCCGTGCAATATCAGACTATCCAGTCCCTTCAACGCAGAAACAATTACGCCGATTCTTGGGCATGACCGGTTGGTATCAGAGGTTCATATCACAGTATTCGACAATTGTTTTTCCACTCACAGAATTATTGAAAGGAAAAACTTTAACATGGAATGAAGAAGCACAAAACTCTTTCCAAGCCATTAAAGACAAATTATGCTCATCCCCAGTATTAATTAGTCCCAATTACGATAAACCTTTCATTATTCAGTGCGATGCATCCATCTATGGAGTAGGAGGCTTATTGGCACAATGTGATGAAAACGGATACGAACGACCAATCAGTTACATGTCCAAAAAGCTTAACAAGGCTCAACGAAATTATTCGGTAACCGAATTAGAGTGTTTAGCGGTAGTTTTAGCCATTGATAGATTCAGGATGTACATCGAAGGACACCCCTTCAAGGTGATCACCGATCATGCTAGTTTAAGTTGGTTAATGAAAAAGAACGACTTGAGAGGTAGACTAGAAAGATGGGCCATGAAACTGCAAGGCTACCAGTTGACCATAGAGCACCGAAAGGGAAGTGAAAATGTTGTAGCCGATGCCATTTCTCGATCTTTCGAAGGAGAAGTTAACGTTGCCAATATAGACATCGAAGTATGGCCCGAGATAGATCTTTCTTCCGATGCGTTCCAGTCTTCGGAATATAAAGAACTTATCGACAAAATAGTTGCAAATAACATGCCCGATTATCAGGTAGTTGACAACTTGCTGTATCATCGTTGTAACTTTTCAAGAGGCGATCTGGATAAAGACGATCAGAGCTGGAAATTAGTAGTCCCAAGAGAATTGAGGACACAAGTTATTAAAGCCGCTCATGATCAACCATCCTCTTCGCATTGTGGCATGGCAAAGTGCTTAGAGAGAATTCGCAGAACTTTCTGCGAATAAGGAATGGTTATAAATGTTCGCGACTACATTCGCCAATGTGAGGTATGTCAAACGTGCAAACACCCCACCCAGAAAATGAAAATTCCAATGGGACATCAAACTAAAAGCGAGAGACCTTTTCAGAGACTATATCTCGATTTTATTGGTCCTTTTCCTAGAACTAAAAAAGGACATATAGGAATACTCATAATTCTAGATCACTTCACAAAATTCACCTTCTTAAAGGCTGTAAAGAAATTTACATCTGAGATAGTTGTTAAAATCCTTAAAGAGGATATTTTTGATTGTTTTGGAGTTCCACAGGTTGTTGTTACTGACAATGGTAGACAATTTAAGGGAAACGATTTCTCAGCATTTTTGAATCGCTACGGAGTTCAACATGTATGCACGGCAGCATACGCTCCTCAGTCCAACGCGGCAGAACGAGTTAACAGATCTATTAACGCGGCGTTAAGATCTTACATTCGGTCCGATCAGAGGGAATGGGATAAGTACTTAAGTAGCATTAATAGCGCCTTGCGTAATAATCTACATCAGTCCATTGGAATGCCCCCATATTTAGCAGTTTTTGGACAAAACATGATTACTCATGGTAAAGATTACGACCTTTTAGAGAAATTGGGATTAATGAAGGAGGGATCCACTACCCTTAATCGGATAGACCAGTTTTCTAATATTCGAGGCGACATTCAAAAACATATGCAGAAAGCCTATCAGACCAACAAACGTACCTATGATCTGCGAAGCCATCACAGGACATTTGAAATTGGACAGATAGTGACGAAACGAAACTTTAAGCTTAGCAATGCGGCAGATAATTTCAATACTAAGCTAGCACCAGTTGGAGTAAAAGTCCGTGTAAAGAAAAAGTGCGGACAATCACTGTATTTACTAGAAGACTTGTCTGGGAAAGAATTGGGAACCTTTCACGCTAAGGATATTTGGTAAAGTTCACCCTTGTTTCAGCTTTGAGCCGAAAAATAGATTTTTCGTTGAGGGTGAGGGTGACTTTTTTTTGAGCTGGTTGCAGTCCGTCCCATTGTCCAGATTCCAGTGGTCTCCAAAAATGCATGCTTGTCATCCCTTTCATTCCCATGCAATTAATTGAACCCGTTAAAGCTCCCTGGAAGATGCATATTCAAGTAGGCTTGGGTTAGGTTTCAAAGATAAGCCCCGCTTCACTTTCGAACCACACTTGGACTTTCGCGGATGGTTTATTAAGACCAACGATTTTTACTAGACTTTACGCTAATCACGTGGTATTACGTCATTACACGTGCTCCCCAATAAATATATTTAAATCACCAGTGAATTATTGGAATTTGGCCGGAATTTGGCCGAGCTTATACAAACGTATATTAGCGAAGAAAGAAAATAAGAAGCCGATAGAAGAAAATAATGCTGCAGAGGATCGATTTGGAGAAAATGTAACGGAGGTTATATAAAACTCACCCCCCCTGCACGTCTCTGATATTACATAAGGAACACGAGGTTTCCATGAGGCTTGGAATCAACCCCCTCTTTTCTCCCGCCTAAACGTTAACACTCTCGAGGATTGGAGTCTGCTCTCTACCATGCTGCGGCCATAGATCCGTTATTTCCCCAAGATAAGAATCAATAACGAAAATCGCTAACTTGTGAAGCACATAGTTTTGTTTGCCAAACTAGCTCTGCCACTGTAGAAAATGTAAAATGGCATAGCATTTTGAATCATTATTGTTAATTTCTATTACTTATAAGTTTTCCAAAATTTTGCCTTCGTAATTTAATCATGTACCACATCCCTTAACATTTACATATATATATACCTTATTATGTAGTAAGACTTTGATTTAGAATATATATATAGCTGCATCGGAAGTCGACAGGCCTGCTGACCTCGAGGGACAAGCTGTAAGTACGGCATAGCCGCAACAATTTGAAGAATATGTCTTAGAGTGAAATATAAACAAGATATATGTATATGAATATAAAGGATGGAGTAAAGTCAGTTCAATTAAAAATCATAAAGTAGATTAAATTTCTTAATTTTGTAAATTCAAAACAACGTAAATTCTTAAATTGATCGCTGTAAGATTTTTGCTTTGAACTAATAATATTGAGTTAGGATTAGAATGTTATTATATTAGGAATAATGAACAAAACGCTGAAATGCCCATGTTGAATATATTGAAGTAATAAAGATATAATGAATCGCGTCTAAATATTTCAGTGGGGTTTCCAGAGACAAGCTAATGCAACATGGGTTGCCCAATGATAATGGTGCAACAAGGAAGGGCGGGTAAAGAGGAGATCTATTACACCGTAGTTCTCCAAGCTGGTATTCTCATTCCCTATTTCCCCACAACTTTGGGCACCCCCTTTATTTAGCACTGTCGAAGACTTCTTTTATTTGGTAACCCTGATTTGGGGAAGCACAAGAACCCTCCCTCTGGCCCTGAGCTAGGCCGGCAATAGACAGTGCGTGCTCCCGATCAGAACCAGGACGTTACAATGTCATCCTTCATGATACGTGAGCCAGTGCCGATGTTTGTGGCGCTATTCGCCTGGCTTCTGGCCAGAGGACATATTTGTACAAGAGCATCAGCTGAGTAAGGTAAAGAAAAAAAATTCGAAGCCTGCTGGAGTCAAGCTCCCAACATCTGTCCAATCCGACTCTTTAAAAAAACAAACATCTTCTATCTATCGTATCTATCAGAATTGTCGGGGAAAAGATCCGATGCTGCCAACTACAGAGGCATCTCAAAATTGTCAGCGATTCCAAAGTTATCCGAAAAATAAATAACATTTGCAACACCTATAGGTGAGGTTATGGCGGTGATGCTAGGGGGTCATAGAAGACCCCCCCGTTTCCACTTGAGCCGCTAGGGCTCCTTGTGTTACCGCTGGGGCAATGGTTTTACCTAAGCGCTAGTGAAGTGATGTAGGTCCAGTCTGGTATGACCAAAACTATTCTTGCTCCATAGATTCGCCTCTCGCAGTCTTATTGCCGCCAGAGTGGCTATCTTTACCCCCATCAGTTCAGTAGGTCAAGGATGATATCTAGGGCGTCGCTAGGCGTAGTACGTAGACTGCCTGTTATACAGACCTCCGCCATGCGCCATGTCAAACACTCGTCTTCCCATTCTTCACCGGTCACCATTCTGGGTTGGTGCCCATATACACACCTCCAACCAATTGGTCGCCAATTCACATACCTCCAAGGCATACGCCGGGCACTAAATGCTTCCTTGGAGCCTTGGAGCTTTGGCCTCAGGTCACACCCCCTCTTTCGTTCGCTACTCTTCGCCAATCACCGGCATGCAGAGCGTATGCTGGATTTGTGGCTGAAAGGATTTGTGCCCCCTGAAGGTTGGGCGTCGCGCCTTCACTTTACTTCAAGGGATCACTATGCGTACGCCCTAGCGAGACTGGATCAGGAGTCTTCTGCCAGAGCAGTTTATCTCCATGGCTCGCGTCAGGATACTAAGACATACATAATTAGCATTAGTAGCATAATTAGATAAAAATACTGAAGTCTAAAACAAATTGATGTCTAGTATAAGTTCGCATGGGGCGGAGCGGGAGCAAAATAAAAGCTTAGTTGCACTCTCTTGCGAATTCGCCGCAACAGATAGCTAGCAATAGCTAGCTAGGCTTAAGATTATTGTTGAATATATATTGAATTAAAACGAGAGCACGTATTTTCCTTTTTCATCGTTCTCGAAACTTTATAACAAACAGACACCTTTCATTTTACATTTTTTGAGACAAAATAATCTTATTTAACAATTAGAAGACACCTTTCTCATTCACAGGAAAAATTTGTTCAATATAATAAAAAAAATAAACGAAATGAATATTTTTCCTGAAAAACAAAAAAAGTTATAATAATATCAACATTCTAAAATTCTAGATTTTAAATTATAAAACACACATTTTACATACAATTCTAATAATAAAAAAACCTCGGATATCAATTTTAGTGTCAGAAAAATATGATATATACATAGGTGTACAAAATTGCATATAAAAAATATTCTTATTCGTCAAATTTTTTTTTTTTTTTTTTCTGGCATGGTTGATTTGTCAACTGATTTCTTTTTACGAGCATTTCAAAGGTTTGTTGGGGTCCGAGGATGTCCGCAGATCGTTCACTGCGACAACGCGACGTACTTCGTCGGAGCGAGTCGCCACTTCGCGGAGCAAATCGAGGGCGAAGCGGGCGAACTGCGACACTACGGATCAAAGAAAGGATGCGTATTTGCGTTCAAAACGCCGCGGGCTCCCATGGTCCCAACCTGCTTTTTTTATGAAGGCAACCAGTGCACGTGCAGAAATCGTTAAGGTCCGAGAGTTCAGCGGACCCGAAGAAGTGTTTGAGTCTGCTGCGACCGGGTGCCGGGCAGTGGCATAGGAGGTGCGTGACCGATTCTACCTCCTCTTCATCCCTGCAGCTCCTGCAGAAATCATTGTGGGGGGGGGCAAGCCTGGCCGCGTGTTCGCCTATCAGCCAGTGCCCAGTGATAGCCCCAATCGCTAGGCTGCATTCCGGTCTAGTCAGAGCAATAAGTATCGCCGATCTTTTCTGAGAGCGTGTCGGCCAGATCAAACGTGATGTTCTACAGGTCTGGAGATTACTCCATTTCCTATTGGTTGCCAGGTCAAAAAACTCCCTGCATTTTCGCCTGCAAGGAGCCAAGGGAATGCCTAGAAGTTCTTTCTACGGTAGGAGAGGGTTGGTAGTCCCTGCCTTAGATAGTTCATCTGCGGCGCAGTTTCCCTCGTGATCCCTTTGACCGGGAACCCAAATGAGGTAGATGTCATGCTGTTCAGCCATCTCGTTGAGAGATCTGCGACAATCATTGTCTGTCCTGGAGTTGGACGAGAATCCGTCAAGTGCCTTGAGCGCTGCCTGACTATCTGAGAAGATGCATATTGTATCCCGATTGCCCCTTAGTGCTGGGGATTCCAGCCCTAATGGCTACTACTGCATCCTGGAAAACACTGCAGTGGTCAGGGAGTCTGAAGGACTCCTTTAGGCTCAAATGCTCACAAAAGTAACCGCCTCCCACCTGGCCGTTGAGTTTTGATCCCTCTGTCTGGATATGAAGGGAGCCCTCCGGTCCCGGTGACCGGGCATCACATTCCTCCCTCAAAGGGGATGATGATTTTATAATTAGTGGTGGGTTGGTCGACGGGCACACACAGTAATCCGTACCCCCCTCAGGCACGAAGTGGTGCAGGTCCAGTCTGGTATGACCAAAACTATTCTTGCTCCATAGATTCGCCACTCGCAGTCTTATTGCCGCCAGAGTGGCTATCTTTACCCCCATCAGTTCTACCGGTAGTAAGTCAAGGATGAGATCTAGGGCATCGCTAGGCGTAGTGCGTAGACTGCCTGTTATACAGACTTCCGCCATGCGCTGTGTCTTCCTGAACCTTTCCCTGCATAGAGAGTTGTTTAGGGCAGGCCACCAGACCACAACTCCATAGAATAAGATTGGTCTGATGATCGCTGTGTATAACCATCTGACTACCTGACTACCTTGAGGCAGGTATAGAGTGCTATTGCCGCTTTCTTAGTCCTATCTGCGGTGTTCAGCTACCAGTTCAGTTTCCTGTCTAGTGTGATACCTAGGTACTTCGCACTATCACTAACAACTTCCTTCCTAGAAGCTTCGGAAGCCTTAGATTTGGTTTTTTGTACTTTCTGGTAAACAGCACGAGCTCTGTCTTGTACGGATTGACTCCCAGCCCTTTCCTTTGCGCCCAGGCCGACAGAACTTCAAGCTTCCCTGTCATTAGGTCGCATAGCGTTTGTGGGAATTTCCCTACGAAGGCAATAGCAACATCGTCCGCGTACGCAATGATCTTACAGCCGCCACCCTCTAAGGATCGTAGTATCCTTAGAGGTCAAGAGGACCCTCTTTACGGGGTGCCCCTCTTGACGTATCTTCGAATAGTCGAACCTCCAAGAATAGCCTCGAAACTCCTGTTGACCAGGATCTGCCTTATTAGGTGAATTGATCGGTCGTCTATACCAAGTCCCGTCAGTGCATCAATTATTGAGCACGGCCAGATGTTGTTGAAGGCGCCTTCTATATCTAGAAAAGCGACAAGTGCGTAGTTGATCGCTCGCTCGGCAATCATAGTGATATCGTGGAGGGCTGTTTCTGTTGATCGGCCCCTTTTGTAAGCATGTTGGGAGCATGAGATGTCACTTATGTTAATGTTTAGTTGGAGGTGGAGACTTAAAAGTCCTTCCATAGTCTTAAGGAGGAAGGTTGAAAGACTTTTAGGTCTGAAGTCCTTAGGGGTGCAGTGGGATGGTTTGCCCGCCTTGGGTATGAATACAACCTTCGTGCACAGCCACGCCTTTGGAACCATACCAGTAGTGAAGACTGTACTGAAGATATTCTTAATCCATTTCCTTAGGTTAATACCGGCTCTGGATAACTGAGCCGGTAGAATACCGTCCGGTCCCGGAGATTTGAAGGGTTTAAAACTGTCTATTGCCCATTTAAGATTTCTGTCACTAACTAGGTAGTTGAGTGGCCCCTGGTGACCCTGGCTACGCATCACCTGGGTTGTTCCTTCCGATGAGCAACCCGGGAAGTGTGCGTTGATAAGGGTCTCCAGGGATTCCTGGCTTGAGGTTGTCCAGCGCCCCTCCGTGTTCTTAATGTAGCCTGCGATTAGGGCTGTAGTAGAGAATTTTTCTTAGGCAGGCGGCCTCTGATGTCTCCTGGATGTTTGTGCAGAAATTGGCCCAGGCAACCCTCTTTGCCTTGCGCAATTCTTTGTTATATTGCCTAAGTTCAGCATTATAGGCTTCCCACGCCTCGTCTGTGTTGGTACGGTGCGCGTGGTTGAAGGCCCTACGTGCAATTTTTTTGTAGGGGGCTAACGACGAGGTCCACCACGGAGACTTCTTCGATCTGTTGCTACCTATTCTTTTCTTGGGGCAGGCCTTGTGGTAAGCTTTTGCGCTAGTCGCAGTAAGCTTATCTACCATGGCGTTGAGCCCCTTATAGGTCTCGATAGTCTCTGAAGGCGGTTCGCCTAAGGATCTATCTAGTATCTTTTTATAGAGCTCCCAGTTTGCCTTTCTAGGATTTCGAACTGCTTGCCTGGTGAAGTTTTCAAAATTATTAATTATCTCAATGTAGCGGTGGTCTGAAAAGGAGTGTTTGTCTAGGACTCTCCAGCTGGTGATTGCATCAGCCAGGGAGTGCGAGAATAATGTAATGTCAAGAACCTCTGTTACCCAAGAAGAACCCAAGAAGGTGGGTTCTGAACCTCTGTTACCCACTAGAAGCTTAGAGCTGAGGATAAAATCGAAGATTGATTCACCCCTCTCGTTTTTTGTCAGTGCTTCCCCACTGATTGTGATGAGCGTTGGCATCGCATCCTATTAGTAGGTCGATTTTCCTCCTCTCGCTGTCTTCCACAAGCCTCCTGAGTAGCAAGTGCGGTGGGGGTCCTATTTGGTCATGACCCATATACGCCGCCTGGACCTTCTATCGATGCGGCTACATGATCTTGATTGCTGAAATTTGATAGCAAGAAAATGTTAAGGCTCTTTTTTGCGCGTATGCATGCTCGCTTTTTACCTGTTACATCGGTTGTGTACAGCCTGAAATCCGACGCCCCCAAACCGAGAAGCCTGTCTCCATGAATCCAGGGTTCTTGGATGAGGGCCACGTCAGCTCTACTCCCTGCGAGATGGAGCAGGAGGGCGGCGGATGCTACCTTACTGTGATGGAGATTTATCTGCAGGAATGTCAGGGCGACGCCTCCAAGAGCCCTTGCCAAGTCACTCTCCTCTGAGGTGTACCCTTCCAGAATGTCCTCCCCCACATCTGACATTCCTCCTTCTGGGCGGACCTCTTCGGCCGGTTCCCCCATGTCTAGCTCTTGTGCCCGTACCCGTACTTAATACGGATACCAGCACCCTCCAGGATCCTTGCAGTCTCCTCATTTAAAGTGAGTAGGGAGTGTGGGATTGCACATTTTAAGCATGGCCAGTATGGTTGCAGGGTCCGCCGTCTTCTCTGTCAGCCATACGCGGGCCCTCGGTTTGCTGGGGATCTTGTCCCAGTCCACCACCTCCAGACTGGCTCCAGGGCAAACCTCTCCAAGCGTCTTGCCTCTCCAGACCTCGCATCTTGGCACGCTATCACCTTGATGCTACCCTGGTACCACCCTGCGTCTTCGCAGTCCGGTGGAGATCCTCCGCTCTTGAGCATCTCCTCCATGAGGCGCCCATGCAGCTCATTCACCACCCTCCGCCAAAGCTCCTTGGGGATCAGGCCATCTTTGGAGCCGTTGTCAACAATCCCAATGATGGTCCTACCCTTTGTGACCTCTGCGAAGGATCTGTTGCTCTGTTGCGTCTGCACCTTTTTCTTCTTCGCTAGGGGCGCTCCACCGTCGGTCGACCTCTGCCTCTTCGCACTTTGTGTGCCATCTTTGGCAGAGTCACCTATTTCTGTCGGCCTCTTCGGTTCCAATCTCACTCCCGCTTTTGCTGGCTGAAAGTCAGGCAGGATTTCCCTCGCCCTCTTTATTATCTCTGCCTGGTCGGGGTTGGATTCCGCCGATGGGTCCGCCCTCATCAGAATGAAGGCCGCTCTCCTCCTATCCTTATAGGAGCCCTTCCTTCTCTAGTCACAAGGGGCCAGCAGTCGCCGGACCGGGGCCTTCCTTGGGGATACCGCCGATGCGAGAGGAGCTCGACCCTGGGATCTTGCCCCCCACACCGTTCGGTGGTCCCATAGTGGGCCCCGTTTTGGGGGTTGGTGCCTTGACGTCCCCCCCTACCCCGGCGCAGCTCGCCTCCGGACGTTGTCCCTCAGTGGGGAGCTTCGCCATCCCAGCATCACTTTGGCCTCTGTCAGCCTTGGAGAGCGGTATGTCATAGTTGAGAAAACTTCTGATCAAGGGCTTTCATATCCAAAAAGAAATAATTACACAGACCTGCTCCATATACTTTAGGAACTCTAACAATAAATTCTAGAACTAACATGGGTTTCATCACCCTCATCTAGAGTTTTTCTAGATTTATTTTTGTGCTTTTATGATTTTTTTTCAAACATTTTCCTATGCTCCGTTTCATTTGAGAATTCGAAGACGTCAATGAGCCCATTGTTAAGTGGATGAAGCAAATAACCTTAAGCTTAGTGGATCGGAATGTAAACTCATGTCATTTTATCGATCTAGTCCTTACCAGGCATTGTACTTTCTCTATGGTAACGCCTTAGAATGATTAAATAAGGTAAACGATCTTGGTGTCCTATTTGACTTGAAACTTAAACATACCGACTATATTAAACATAAACATTAAACATACCGACTATCCACTACTGCAAATAAAGCTATGGGTGTGCTTGGTTTTAATAAAAGACGACCTTCAGGGTATTCTAACACATCTAGAGATATCACGAGGAAGACTGTTTAACAGATAAGGCGTTTAATATAAGGGATTTAAGATTGTTAGTGGAACAAAGTGACAAGATGTGTTAGAATACACTGAACGAATCAGCCCCACCCTGGAATACCCTGAACGACATAAGCCCAACACGGGAACCTCGTGGAAAAAAGAGCACCACGCGACAGGATATCTGCCGGGTTCAAAGACGTAGAAACATATCACCATTCCATCGTTCTGGTCAACTCCTGGATTGTCCAAACCCATTGGCGACGAAAAAATCGAATCGAGCGGGCTCCTTCTAATTCCTGGACAGCGCCACAGGACAATCGCACCTACAGAAATACTTCCCATCGTAGGCTTTCAACTGAGCTACTTCCGACATAAGCCGAGCACCATCCGATCTGAGTCAGCAGACCCAAAACGAGTACATAGGACGTACATTCTTTTATATTGACCTTACCAGCTAACCATGCCATCGTTTTACTTCATTAAAACCAACCTACTTCGAGTGTTGCTACCATGAAACGTACCACCATGAAACGTAGGACCCTCCTTACCCGCATCTAGTGTTGCTACCGTGAAACGGACCGCCAGAAAGTCCTGCCGATACGGAATCAGCCGAAACCCCTTACTACCACCACCACCTGTACTTGAGGACAAGCAATCAGGACTTCAAGTATCTTTACTCAACCTCTGCCTGATCACAGCAAGCGCCTGTGTTTAACCCGAGCACACCCTTGAAGAACCCAGGTAATTTAGTTACAACTTTAATATTTTCCTTGACTACGACTCCGAGACCTACCTTTACGCCCGCGAGCTCAAATTGGTGACCCCGACGTGATCCTTTTGTATAGGTTCACAACCTGAACACAAGCCTAAAGGCCATTCAACTCATCAAAAAAAATCCGTCAAAAAAGACACACTCAACCATGGGATCCGAATCAGACCCCTTAATATAGATGCTCATTGATGAGCAGATTGAAGACAATGCAGCTATCCAAAAGCTGATAGGAAACTTCACACGGGATTTAGCAGGGCGGCGACTCAAAGAAGGGATGAGCAACTAAAGCAGCTCAACCACGTGTGGCAGCTCACCCACCCTCAATTTTAAAAACAACCACGCCAAGCTACAGGACTTAGCTTCATTAGTCCAGATAATGAAAATTTTTTAAAGGCCATTATTATGAAGCCAGGGTCCCGGCACAGCGGCCCCAAAAAACTGGACGAAACCTCGCGCCTAAGGCACCGCCTAAGACCAGCGGAAAGTTCTTACAGAGGACTCAAAGATTACCTCACAAAAACGAAGGCAACAAGGACGGCTCGACGATCTCGAGGACGTTTTACACCAGGCAACATATGAAAGAGTTATCGAAAGAGATTATGGACGTACATCAAGACCTTATTGATTTGGATCCTAAAATTACTACAGATGGACATACTAGCGATCGATTGCAGGTAATACGTTCGGAATATTTTACTTTTCTAAGCGAGGAACACCAAGAAGGACAGAGAGCCTCACACAGGCCGTCTTTCGCCTCGACGTTCGCAATTCCGCAGGTCAAAAGGCCAAAGTTTAACGGAGATTACTGACATTGGCTACGATTCTACGAAGTTTTTACGACATTCATCCACAATCAAGACTGCAGCAATGCAGTAAAATTCCGGTATTTTGAAGCAAAAAAACAATCACAACGATTAAAGAATCGATACCAAAATGAACGGCTTTTGATTAAATCCGTGATACAAGAGCTTTTCTTACACTCTAGAAAAAATGGATCAGCAGACTAGCTGCGCTGCTTACATAATACCGTGCTCCGAACGGTCGCCACTCTCAACGCATTCTAAGTGTTAACAGACAACTGGGACCCAATCTTGATACACATCAATGTGGAAGGATTGGACCCACATACGCTGTCATCTCTAGAACTATTCATCACCGACATTGTTTGCTGAGATTAGTTTACCTCACATTTTCGAAGAAACTAAAGGTTAACTATAATTTTTAACAACGACGAAAAATAATACATAAGCGTTCGACTCAACGTTATAATTCGCTATATTTTTACCAAAAGAACTTAAGCCTAGCTTATCTATTGCGGCGAAGCGGGGCGAATTCACGGGAGAGCACAAGTGAGCTTTTCTTGCGCTCCCGCTCCGCCCTACGCTAACTTATACTAGACTTCAATAAAATTTAAAACTTAATCTTCTTCATTAATCTTCAACCACTAGCAACCTCGCCAGCTTGGGGACTGCTCTCCTGAAGACCCTTCACTAGTCCTGAGGTCGGCGACTCTGAACCTTCCGTCCGCGGGGGCGTGAGTCTCGACGACCCTGGCGGTGATCCACTGTTGCGGCGGCTGGTTGTCCTCGGCGACCACTGGCGTCCTCCGGCTCCCGCTGCCACCTCGACCGCGCCTGTAGGCCCAAGACGTACTCCCGGGACCATCGCTGCCAAAACGTTTGCATGATTGACGAGACAAGCCGCCATCGCCGCAAGCACGTTAGACCCTGCTGGTCCGAGGTCCGCGGTGCTGGCGATGAGCGGCCCGCCTGTCAACAGGTGCCCGGGAGTCAACGCCTCGCCGTCGCTTGGGTACTGACTGAGGGCGCCCAGGGGCCTCGAGTTCAGGACGGCCTCGACTCCAACGAGGACGGTCTGCAGCTCCTCTGCGGTCAACTTCTCACTGCCCACAGCTCGTAGGAGTAGGTGCTTTGCAGACTTCACACCTGCATCCCATAGTCCGCCCATGTGCGGAGCTCGCGGCGGTATGAAGGCAAATACGCATCCTTTTTTTTATGCATATTGTCGCAGTTCGTCCCTGCATGTGGAGTTGTCCAGGGCGGGCCACCAGACAACGACACCATAGAATAGAATTGGTCTGATGATCGCTGTGTATAACCATCTGACCATCTTCGGAGTCATTCCCCATTTCAGGCTTACCGCCTTGCGGCAGGTATAGAGTGCTATTGCCGCTTTCTTAGTCCTATCAGCGGTGTTCAGCTTCCAGTCCAGTTTCCTGTCTAGAGTGATACCTAGGTACTTCGCACTATCACTAAGAACTAGTGTTTCTCCCAGGAGCTTCGGAAGTCTTTGGTTAGGTATCTTGTACTTCCAGGTGAACAGCACGAGCTCTGTCTTGGACGGATTGACTCCCAGCCCTTTCCTTTGCGCCCAGGCCGACAGAACTTCAAGCTTCCCTATCATTAGGTCGCATAGCGTTTGTGGGAATTTCCCTACGAAGGCAATAGCAACATCGTCCGCGTACGCAATGATCTTACAGCCGCCACCCTCTAAGGATCATAGTATCCTTAGAGGTCAAGAGGACCCTCCTTACGGGGTGCCCCTCTTGACGAATAGTCGAACCTCCAAGAATAGCCTCGAAACTCCTGTTGACCAGGATCTGCCTTATTAGGTGAATTGATCGGTCGTCTATTCCAAGTCCCGTCAGTGCATCAATTATTGAGCACGGCCAGATGTTGTTGAAGGCGCCTTCTATATCTAGAAAAGCCGCAAGTGCATATTCCTTGAAATTAATCGCTCGTTCGGCGATCATAGTGATATCGTGCAGGGCTGTTTCAGTTGATCGGCCCCTTTTGTAAGCATGCTGAGAGCATGAGATGGGTTAATGTTAAGTTGTAGATGGAGACTTAAGAGTCTTTCCATAGTCTTAAGGAGAAAGGAAGACAGTCTTATAGGTCTGAAGTCCTTGGGGGTGCAGTGGGATGGCCTTGGGTATGAATACAACCTTCGTGCACAGCCATGCCTTTGGTATCATACCAGTAGTGAAGACAGTGCTGAAGATTTTCTTAATCCATTTCCTTAGGTTAATACCGGCTCTGGATAACTGAGCTGGTAGAATACCGTCCGCTCCCGGAGATTTGAAGGGTTTAAAACTGTCTATTGCCCATTTAAGGTTTCTGTCACTAAGTAGGTAGTTGAGCGAGCCCTGGTGACCCTGGCTACGCATCACCTGGGCTGTTCCTTCCGATGAGCAACCCGGGAAGTGTCCGTTGATAAGGGTATCCAGGGTTTCCAGGCTTGAGGTTGTCCAGCACCCCTCCGTGTTCTTAATGTAACCTGCGATGGGGGCTGTAGTAGAGAGAATCTTTCTTAGGCGGGCGGCCTCTGATGTCTCCTGAATGTTATTGCAGAAATTGGCCCAGGCAACCCTCTGGGCCTTGCGCAGTTCTTTGTTATATTGCCTAAGTTCAGCTTTATAGGTTTCCCACTCCTCGTCTGTGTTGGTACGGTGCGCGTGGTTGAAGGCCCTACGTGCATTTTTTTTGTAGGGGGCTAAAGACGAGGTCCACCACGGAGGCTTCTTCGATCTGTTGCTACCTATTCTTTTCTTGGGGCAGGCCTTGTGGTACGCTTTTGCACTAGTCGCAATAAGCTTGTCTACCATGGCGTTGAGCCCCTCATAGGTCTCGATGGTCTCTGAAGGCGGTTCGCCTAAGGATCTATCTAGTATATTTTTATAGAGCTCCCAGTTTGCCTTTCTAGGATTTCGTACTGCTTGCTTGGTGAAGTTTTCAAAATTTACTACTATCTCAATATAGCGATGGTCTGAAAATGAGTGTTTGTCAAGGACTCTCCAGCTGGTGATTGCATCAGCCAGGGAGTGCGAGAATAATGTGACATCAAGAACCTCTGTTACCCAAGAAGAACCCAAGAAGGTGGGTTCTGAACCTCTGTTACCCACTAGAAGCTTAGAGCTGAGGATAAAATCGAAGATTGATTCACCCCTCTCGTTTTTTGTCAGTGCTTCCCCACTGATTGTGATGAGCGTTGGCATCGCATCCTATTAGTAGGTCGATTTTCCTCCTCTCGCTGTCTTCCACAAGCCTCCTGAGTAGCAAGTGCGGTGGGGGTCCTATTTGGTCATGACCCATATACGCCGCCTGGACCTTCTATCGATGCGGCTACATGATCTTGATTGCTGAAATTTGATAGCAAGAAAATGTTAAGGCTCTTTTTTGCGCGTATGCATGCTCGCTTTTTACCTGTTACATCGGTTGTGTACAGCCTGAAATCCGACGCCCCCAAACCGAGAAGCCTGTCTCCATGAATCCAGGGTTCTTGGATGAGGGCCACGTCAGCTCTACTCCCTGCGAGATGGAGCAGGAGGGCGGCGGATGCTACCTTACTGTGATGGAGATTTATCTGCAGGAATGTCAGGGCGACGCCTCCAAGAGCCCTTGCCAAGTCACTCTCCTCTGAGGTGTACCCTTCCAGAATGTCCTCCCCCACATCTGACATTCCTCCTTCTGGGCGGACCTCTTCGGCCGGTTCCCCCATGTCTAGCTCTTGTGCGTCTATCTCCAAGTCGATGCCTCCTGGCTTACTCTTCGCATCCGACTTGTAGATCCTCACTGCAATGTGCTCGTACCCGTACTTAATACGGATACCAGCACCCTCCAGGATCCTTGCAGTCTCCTCATTTAAAGTGAGGAAAACCTGCCTTCTTAGTCCCACTGCTTCCTCCACCTTGGCGACTCTCCAGTCCGCCGTAGGGAGTGTGGGATTGCACATTTTAAGCATGGCCAGTATGGTTGCAGGGTCCGCCGTCTTCTCTGTCAGCCATACGCGGGCCCTCGGTTTGCTGGGGATCTTGTCCCAGTCCACCACCTCCAGACTGGCTCCAGGGCAAACCTCTCCAAGCGTCTTGCCTCTCCAGACCTCGCATCTTGGCACGCTATCACCTTGATGCTACCCTGGTACCACCCTGCATCTTCGCAGTCCGGTGGAGGTCCTCCGCTCTTGAGCGTCTACTTCATGAAGCGCCCATGCAGCTCATTCACCACCCTCCGCCAAAGCTCCTTGGGGATCAGGCCATCTTTGGAGCCGTTGTCAACAATCCCAATGATGGTCCTACCCTTTGTGACCTCGGCGAAGGATCTGTTGCTTTGTTGCGTCTGCACCTTTTTCTTCTTCGCTAGGGGCGCTCCACCGTCGGTCGACCTCTGCCTCTTCGCACTTTGTGGGCCATCTTTGGCAGAGTCGCCTATTTCTGTCGGCCTCTTCGGTTCCAATCTCACTCCCGCTTTTGCTGGCTGAAAGTCAGGCAGGATTTCCCTCGCCCTCTTTATTATCTCTGCCTGGTCGGGGTTGGATTCCGCCGATGGGTCCGCCCTCATCAGAATGAAGGCCGCTCTCCTCCTATCCTTATAGGAGCCCTTCCTTCTCTAGTCACAAGGGGCCAGCAGTCGCCGGACCGGGGCCTTCCTTGGGGATACCGCCGATGCGAGAGGAGCTCGACCCTGGGATCTTGCCCCCCACACCGTTCGGTGGTCCCATAGTGGGCCCCGTTTTGGGGGTTGGTGCCTTGACATCCCCCCTACCCCGGCGCAGCTCGCCTCCGGACGTTGTCCCTCAGTGGGGAGCTTCGCCATCCCAGCATCTCTTTGGCCTCTGTCAGCCTTGGAGAGCGGTATGTCATAGTTGAGAAAACTTCTGATCAAGGGCTTTCATATCCAAAAAGAGATAATTACACAGACCTGCACCATATACTTTAGGGTCTCTGAAAACAAATTCTAGAACTAACATGGGTTCCATCACCCTCATCTAGAGTTTTTCTAGATTTATTTTTGTGCTTTTATGATTTTTTTTCAAACATTTTCCTATGCTCCGTTTCATTTGAGAATTCGAAGACGTCAATGAGTCCATTGTTAATTGGATGAAGCAAATAACCTTAAGCTTAGTGGATCGGAATGTAAACTCATGTCATTTTATCGATCTAGTCCTTACCAGGCATTGTACTATCTCTATGGTAACGCCTTAGAATAATTAAATAAGGTAAACGATCTTGGTGTCCTATTTGACTTGAAACTTAAACATACCGACCAAATATCCACTACGGCAAATAAAGCTATGGGTGTGCTTGGTTTTAATAAAAGACGACCTTCAGGGTATTCTAACACATCTAGAGATATCACGAGGAAGACTGTTTAACAGATAAGGCGTTTAATATAAGGGATTTAAGATTGTTAGTGGAACAAAGTGACAAGATGTGTTAGAATACCCTGAACGAATCAGCCCCACCCTGGAATACCCTGAACGACATAAGCCCAACACGGGAACCTCGTGGAAAAAAGAGCACCACGCGACAGGATATCTGCCGGGTTCAACGACGTAGAAACATATCACCATTCCATCGCGCTGGTCAACTCCTGGATTGTCCAAACCCCATTGGCGACGAAAAAATTTAATCGAGCGGGCTCCTTCTGATTCCTGGACAGCGCCACAGGACAATCGCACCTACAGAAATACTTCCCATCGTAGGCTTTCAACTGAGCTACTTCCGACATAAGCCGAGCACCATCCGATCTGAGTCAGCAGACCCAAAACGAGTACATAGGACGTACGTTCTTTAATATTGACCTTACCAGCTAACCATGCCATCGTTTTACTTCATTAAAACCAACCTACTTCGAGTGTTGCTACCATGAAACGTACCACCATGAAACGTAGGACCCTCCTTACCCGCATCTAGTGTTGCTACCGTGAAACGGACCGCCAGAAAGTCCTGCCGATACGGAATCAGCCGAAACCCCTTACTACCACCACCACCTGTACTTGAGGACAAGCAATCAGGATTTCAAGTATCTTTACTCAACCTCTGCCTGATCACAGCAAGCGCCTGTGTTTAACCCGAGCACACCCTTGAAGAACCCAGGTAATTTAGTTACAACTTTAATATTTTCCTTGACTACGACTCCGAGACCTACCTTTACGCCCGCGAGCTCAAATTGGTGATCCCGACGTGATCCTTTAGTATAGGTTCACAACCTGAACACAAGCCTAAAGGCCATTCAACTCATCAAAAAAAATCCGTCAAAAAAGACACACTCAACCATGGGATCCGAATCAGACCCCTTAATATAGATGCTCATTGATGAGCAGATTGAAGACAATGCAGCTATCCAAAAGCTGATAGGAAACTTCACACGGGATTTAGCAGGGCGGCGACTCAAAGAAGGGCTGAGCAACTAAAGCAGCTCAACCACGTGTGGCAGCTCACCCACCCTCAATTTTAAAAACAACCACGCCAAGCTACAGGACTTAGCTTCATTAGTCCAGATAATGAAAATTTTTTAAAGGCCATTATTATGAAGCCAGGGTCCCGGCACAACGGCCCCAAAAAACTGGACGAAACCTCCCGCCTAAGGCACCGCCTAAGACCAGCGGAAAGTTCTTACAGAGGACTCAAAGATTACCTCACAAAAACGAAGGCAACAAGGACGGCTCGACGATCTCGAGGACGTTTTACACCAGGCAACATATGAAAGAGTTATCGAAAGAGATTATGGACGTACATCAAGACCTTATTGATTTGGATCCTAAAATTACTACAGATGGACATACTAGAGATCGATTGCAGGTAATACGTTCGGAATATTTTACTTTTCTAAGCGAGGAACACCAAGAAGGACAGAGAGCCTCACACAGGCCGTCTTTCGCCTCGACGTTCGCGATTCCGCAGGTCAAAAGGCCAAAGTTTTACGTAGATTACTGACATTGGCTACGATTCTACGAAGTTTTTACGACATTCATCCACAATCAAGACTGCAGCAATGCAGTAAAATTCCGGTATTTTGAAGCAAAAAAACAATCACAACGATTAAAGAATCGATACCAAAATGAACGGCTGTTGATTAAATCCGTGATACAAGAGCTTTTCTTACACTTTAGAAAAAATGGATCAGCAGACTAGCTGCGCTGCTTACATAATACCGTGCTCCGAACGGTCGCTCTCACTCTCAACGCATTCTAAGTGTTAACAGACAACTGGGACCCAATCTTGATACACATCAATGTGGAAGGATTGGACCCACATACGCTGTCATCTCTAGAACTATTCATCACCGACATTGTTTACTGAGATTAGTTTACCTCACACTTTCGAAGAAACTAAAGGTTTACTATAATTTTTAACAACGAGTAAAAATAATACATAAGCGTTCGACTCAACGTTATAATTCGCTATATTTTTACCAAAAGAACTTAAGCCTAGCTTATCTATTGCGGCGAATATTCCGCTTAGTCGACCTTTGACCCATGACTGACAGATCAATTTCAAATTTAAACACGTCATCTTTAGGAACCCAAACGATTCCTAATGTTTTTGTCAGCTCTGAGTCCGAAAGTATTATTGGCTTAACCGTGCTCTCGGATGCAGTAACTTCAGGTGAGTTTGAAAACCACTTGCTCAATTTAAACCCAGCGTTTTGAAGAACCTGAGTTACTTCAGACATAATTGTCTTTAGCTCCTCCTCGCAACCAGCACCCGTTAATATGTCGTCGGCGTAAAAGTCAGACCCAATAACTTTAGCAGCTCGAGGGAATGTATTTTTCGCGGATTCACTCAACCTCTTCAAACACCTTATGGCCAGGAATGGGGCTGGTGCAGTGCCATAAGTAACGGTGTTGAGCTTGCACAATTTCAAGGACTCAGACGGGTCTTTTCACCACACTATCAACTGGTATCGTCGATCTGCTTCATTTACCATCACTTGACGATACATCTTTTTTATGTCGGCTACCGGAGCGAATTTGTTTAGCCGAAATCTATGAAGAGTTGAGAAAAGCTCTTCCTGAATTGTTGGACCCACCATCAACAACTCATTTAAACACTTCTGTTTGGATGTCTTGCAGGACGCATCGAAAACGACTCGAAGTTTGGTCGTTGTACTTTGCGGCCGCAAGACACACTGGTGGAGTATGACGTAGTGTGAAGAAGCAAGAACGTCATTGCTTGCAGGGGACATATGGCCTAGGGATTCGTATTCTTCCATAAATTCCAAATACATTTTCTTTAAGTCCGGATCTCGAGATAATCTTCTCTCGAGCTACAGAAATCGGCGTTTGGCAATCTTGAATGAATTGCCCAAAACGCTTGGATCCGACTTAAATGGAAGTTTAACTTCAAATCGACCTGAAGGCAGTATTCTTGTAGTCTTCCGATAATGTTCCTCAGATAGCTCTTGTTCTGGCGACAACATCTTTTTAAAAGATGGAACTTCTTCCAACGACCAGAATTTTTTCAAGTTTTTGTCTATTGACTCAGCAGCGGATAACGGTGGGAAACGAAAACGAGAATATTATAGCTGCATCTATTTGTATGTATGTATACCAAATATATATGCACCTTTATTTTATCTGTAATAAATAAAATAATTTTTGGCTGCACTTTATTTATTTGGAAGATTTGTAAATTCGAGAACGAGGGGTAGGGGGCGACTATATATATATAATAGGGGGCAAATAATATAAATATTTTCTTTTTTATTTTATCCACAGGCAGTACATTTAGGTTAGAATATGAATGAAATTTTTAGAACTTTTATATATGTAGTTATTTATTTTTGCTCTACTATTTTTTCTACGTACGTATGCGCCAAGAATTGAAAGGAGGGTGCAATATTCCAGCACAAGACGGATTTTAATATGTCTTATCTCAACTTTCAATTTTTTGCACAAATACCTGGGGTTCTGCTTTCGGATCCTTTAATCCTGCGGCCACTTTCCTTTGACAGTCGATGCAGGTGCAGGGCATGGGGACCGAAAGTGTTATTGGCTTAACCGTGCTCTCGGATGCAGTAACTTCAGGCGAGTTTGAAAACCACTTACTCAATTCAAACCCAGCGTTTTGAAGAACCTGAGTTACTTCATATTTACTTGTCTTTAGCTCCTCCACGCAACCAGCACCCGTTAACATGTCGTCGACCTAAAAGTCAGACCCAATAACTTTAGCAGCTCGACGGAATGCATTTTTCGCGGATTCACTCAACCTCATCAAACACCTTATGGCCAGGAATGGGGCTGATGCAGTGCCATAAGTTACGGTGTTGAGCTTGAGAAACTTCTTCCAACGACCAGAATTTGTTCAAGTTTTTGTCTATTGACTCCAATATTTCTTCTTGGCAACTCAGGCCAGAGACCGGCTGTTGAGGAGTTGAGGAATTTGCCAGATATTTTCCCGATACTATCCACCAAAGGAGAGTTTTTTGAAGGATGGGATGGGCTTTATTTGGCCAACAGACAACAGTTCGAAAAATGAATCAGATCCAATAAACATGTCTATCCGCTGTGGTTTGTAAAAATATGGGTCTGCTAATGGCAAGTTCTTTGGTAGGGTCCAATCTTTCACGTTCACTGACTGGTCAGGGTGATAGCCTGAAATTGTTTTCAAAACCCAAAAGTCGAACGGAAACTCGCTACCTGTCGCTGACTGTCGAGACAATTCAAACATAGGGAGGCTGACTTAACAAACTCAAACCTATGCATTACAGCAAGGCGAGCGAACGGACTGCATTGGGCCAAAAAATGGATGCCGTTGGTAGAAGAACAAGCCAACGAAGTTCTATAACTACTTGCTGAACCCAGTTTTTTCTTGTTTTGGGTTGCCAGTCTCTTCAGAGGACAGATGCTGGTTTTTTTTCGAAATCGGACCACAGCGGCAATTCCTCATAATCCAGTGACTCCTCCCATTTTTGCTTGGTCACTGGATCCACTCTACTCAAAACTAAATGAATAATAATTGAGTTTGCAATTTTAATATCATCTCCTATGGATAATAGTGATCCAGCCTTCATATATAACGTTGCAATATTGGTCTTTAGGTCATTCACACTGTAATCCTTGGTAAGTTGAATCTGAAATACATTGTTTCCCAGAGCCTCCTATGCCAATAAGCAACGCATATCCCCTAGAGGACTCAAGAATGCGACTGATTCGGCATACATGTGACATAGCGTCATCAAATAATACTAGATTAATGGCGCCCACATAATCATTATAGCGATCTTGAGCCTCATCTAAAAGAGATTTTAATCTATCCCATCCAGAGACTGGCATGTATTTTATGTCCGTTAGTCCCTTTGCGAAATGGCAGTAAATGTTAGGTTGAGCATAAATTATATCTTCACTCAAACCTTCAATTCCCTTTCGTACCACATCCGTAACTATTTTCTTAAAGCTGTTTATGTCGGTATAGTCCACAAGCTTATCACCATATACCCGAAAGCATTCGTGAATCCACAGTCGTATCATTTGATTAGCATTGGGACAGGTTTCGTTGTTTGCATATAAAACACCCTTAATTAATGTAGCGTAATGATTGTTAAATTTTAAAAATTATGTTTTACTTACCGTAAATATGTTAGCTATGTCTCGAAGATTAAAATTATAATGAAACTTTATTGCAGTAGGTAGAAATGAAGCTGCAACTTTCATATGTAATGCAATAGCCGTAGTAACCATACTTTCGCATCGCTTTATAACATTTTTATCGAACTTCTGAGAAGGGTTTTGCAAGTGCTGGGAAAGTATAGAGTTAAGGATATGGAACAACGCATCCTGGCTAGGGGGACTGTAAAAAATATTAGTAATTACAATTTTATAATTATTCAAAATGTTAATTGAGATTAGTTTATCTCGTCGCGAAAAAACCGAAAGACAAAAGGGTGGCTGTAGAATTAAATTATTGCAAAAAAGACGAACGAAAACGAAAAATGCGTGCACTCTTTTCAAAGTTATAAATTCGATTATTATTCATATCAACAAAACTTAAGCCTAGCTTATCTAGTGCGGCGAAGCGGGGCGAATTCATGGGACAGCGCAAGTGAGAGCTTTACTTGCGCTCCCGCTCCGCCCTAAACTAACTTATACTAGACTTCATACATTCCACTTAATTATCTACAGTCATTATACACCGGCCCCGTTGAAGGCCTTCCTTAGGCTTCAACTACTGGCAACCTTGCCAGCTTGTGGACTACTCTCCTGAACACTGCTCCTCTACTCGTCCTGACGTCGGCGACCCTGACCCTTCCGTCCGCGCCGGCGTGAGTCTCGACGACCCTGGCGGTGATCTACTGCTGGGGCGGCTGGTTGTCCTCGGCGACCAGGACCAGATCGCCCTTCCTGGCGTCCTCCTGCTCCCGCTGCAACTTCGACCGCGCCTGTAGGCCCAAGACGTACTCCCGGGACCAACGCTGCCAAAACGTTTGCTTGATTGACGAGACAAGCCGCCATCGCCGCAAGCACGTTAGACCCTGCTGGTCCGAGGTCCGCGGTGCGGGTGGGGCGATGAGCGGCCTGCCTGTCAACAGGTGCCCGGGAGTCAACGCCTCGCCGTCGCTTGGGTCCTGACTGAGGGCGCCTAGGGGCCTCGAGTTCAGGACGGCCTCGACTCCAACGAGGACGGTCTGCAGCTCCTCTTCGCGCTGCCCACCGCTCGTAGGAGAAGGGGCTTTGCAGACTTCACACCTTAGTCCGCCCATGTGCGCAGCCCGCGGCGGTATGAACGCAAATACGCATCCTTTTTTTTATGCGTATTGCCGCAGCTCGTCAGCTTCGCTCTTGATCTGGTGCCGCAGTGCCGCGAAGTGGCGACTCGCTCCGACGAAGTTCGTCGCGTTGTCGCAGTGCACGATTTGCGGACATCCTCGGCGCCCAACGAACCTTTGAAAAGCCAAAAGAAAGGAATCAGTTGACAAATCGGAAACTACTTCTAAATGTACTGCTTTAGACGAAAAACAAACAAACAGGGCAATGTAGGACTTGTATGGTGGCCTACTACGAATTTTCAAGGTCGTCTCAATAGGGCCACAGAAATCCACGCCACATATGGAAAATGGGCGGAGAGCACGAACTCGATCTAAGGGTAAATCTCCCATGATTTGAGTCATCAGATGAGGCTTGCATTTAAAACAGCATATGCATGACCGCACTATCTGACTGCAGACTTCCTGCGCGTTTACTATCCAAACGCGCTGTCGCAAGAGACTCACCAGTGCTCGTGGACCCACATGAAAATTCGACTCGTGCAAGTATCGGACGTAGCTCTGAACAAATTGAGAGCGCTTTGTCAACAATACTGGAAACTTGGCATCGTACGAAATAGGAGCATCAGCTAGTCGCCCCCCGACCCGCAACAACGAAACGGTAAGTCCAGCCTGAGATGTTTCATGGACAAACGGACTTAGCGTCTGTAGGCTTGGGCTAACAACAAGATTTTTTCTAACATTTTTAATTTCCTCTTGATACTTCAGACTAGAGACCGGCTGTGGAGGAGTTGAGGAATTTGCCAGATATTTTCCCGATACTATCCACCCAAGGAGAGTTTTTTGAAGGATGGGATGGTTCGGACCTTGTTTTATTTGACCAACGGACAACAGTTCGAAAAATGACTCAGCTCCAATTAGCATTTCTATCCGCTGAGGTTTGTAAAAATATGGGTCTGCTAACGGCAAGTTCTTTGGTAGGGTCCAATCTTTTACGTTCACTGACTGGTCAGGGTGATAGCCTGAAATGGTTTTCAAAACCCAAAAGTCGAACGGAAACTCGCTACCATTGACTCTCGACTTCACCACGGTGTGTATCTTTTTCTTAACTTTTGAATTAGTTTGACCAATTCCAAGCAAGTTGATGCACGATTCCTCCCTACGGATCTGTAAGCGTTGAGCAAGATCTTCTGTAATAAAATTCATTTGTGACCCTGAGTCAAGTAATGCTCGGGCCAAGATGTGCTCACCATTTTTTGTGCGAACGCTTACGATCGTTGCTACGTTGCTAACAAAACCCTTTCTACAGACGACGCATGCTAAGCATGTGAAGTAGAAGGGCCATCATTCATTAACTCTGGAGGAGGATTTTGTGTGGGTGGTGGTAATGCTAAGTTATTTTCGGTCACTGTAAATCGGTGCAGAAGTTTATGGTGCGATCTTGAACAGATTTGACACCTGGTCGATTTACAATTCGCTACCGTGTGACCTTTTCGCAGACAATTCAAACATAGGGAGGCTGACTTGACAAACTCAAACCTTTGCATTACTGCAAGGCGAGCGAACGGACTGCACTGGGCCAAAAAATGGTTGTTAGCGTTACAATAACTGCAAGCTGGTTTGGCGTTAGTAGAAGAACAAGCCAACGAAGTTCTATTCAGTTGCTTGCTGAACCCAGTTCTTTCTTGTTTTGGTTTGCCAGTCTCTTCAGCAGACAGATGATGGTATCTACGATTTAGTATTTTTTCGAAATCGGACCACAGCGGCAATTCCTCATAATCCAGTGACTCTTCCCATTTTTGCTTGGTCACTGGATCCACTCTACTCAAAACTAAATGAATAATAATTGAGTTTGCAATTTTAGTATCATCTCCTATGGATAATAGTGATCCATAAATTGATGACACAGTGTCGATGAGACCCCTCAACGACGACGCAGACGGCTGGGAAATTTTCGGAAGGCTGAACAATTGACGTATTTGGTTCGCAAAGATGAGACATTCGTTATTATAAACTCTTTTTAGACTAGCGATAGCTTTCTCGTAATTACTCTCGGTGACCTGGAATGCCTTGACAGTTCTATCCTAAGGCTTCACCAGAGAGGCAAGAAATTAAATGAATAAATTTCTCGATAACTGGAATGTTCACATCTTTGCCAACTAATGTCTCGAAAAGACTTATGAAATTGTTGAAATCCGAATAATTCTCACTGAATTTTGGGAATGCCAAACTAGGAAGTCGAGCTCGAGTTGGGGCTGCAGAAATTGCAGTAGCTGGCACGGAGTCTTCAACTGAATTAAAGGCATTACATAAGGACATAATCCTTGCCTTGGTAGTTATTCCTAATTCTTCCAACTCGGCTCCGAAATCATCCAATTTTTCTATTCATCTCGATCTGGTCTTGCAACTCATTTGCTTTTGAAATTGCCTCATCTAAAACCTGAAGCCTGCACTCTAGCTCGGTTTTGTTTAGAGGAAGTGATCCATCTTCCAAACTATCCTCCAACCGGCGAATGCTTATAACTTTAACATTTAATCTTCTTTTTAAATCATGAAGGGTCGTGGAATTAATTTTGTGTTAATTACTCTCCCAAATTAATTTACTATTACAAATAAATTTTAATTTTGGTACAAACAACGAAAATAACAATAATTAATTAATTTAATAAAATACTTTTATTTAACATGTTTTTTTTTTTAAAGTAAATCTGTGGATTGTAATTTTTTATTTTTTAAGAAATAAATAATTAATTTTCAACTAACGAAAACAATAATTAATTAATTAATTGATAGTCGAATAAAATATAGTCGCGCCACTGAGAACTTAAATATTTGATCGCCAGTGATACCGAAAACAATATTCCGAACCAAATTGTAGGGTATCTCGTCACTTGGCTTTCCTTTGAACAAAAGGCGCCAAAATTGCATATATGTGCATACATACAGCAGCGGATAACGGAGGGAGGCGAAAACGATAAGTTCACCGCTGCATCTATTTGTATGTACCAATAGTTTAAGCACAAATATATAAAATAATTTTTTGGCTGCACTTTATTGTATTGGCAAATATTTACAAAAATCGAGAACGAGGGGTAGGGGGCGACAGTGATTTTGGAATAATTTATGCGTCTTTATTTTGTCCAAAGGCAATTGTTCATATGTATTGGCAATATTTTTTTTTCATTTACTTTATTCACTTTAGCTCTACTATTTTTAAAGTACTTATGCGCCAAGAATTTTGTCTTTTCTCGACTTTCAATTTTTTGCACAAATACCTGCAGTTCTGATTTTGGATCCTTTAATCCTGCGGTTACTTCTCTAGGACAGTCGATGGAGGTGCAGGACATGGGTATGACGATGACTCCAGTTGATAAAAATGTTGTTTCGCGACGCGAACTTTAAATTGTTTTTTTGTTTATTGTTTTTAAATGTTCACAACACTACCGTCGCGAGCAACTTTTTATTTTTGTTTTTGTTTTTTTTAAATGTATTCTTTGCATCACTGTCACTTGTTGCTTTATTTATAAATTATAGTAAACCAAGTCCACCACCCAGGGGCGCCAAAATGTTTACTGAGATTAGTTTACCTCACACTTTCAAAGAAACGAAAGGTGGCTGTTTACTATAATTTTTAACAACGACGAAAAATAAAACATAAGCGTTCGACTCAACGATATAATTCGCTATAATTTTACCAAAAGAAATTAAGCCTAGCTTATCTATTGCGGCGAAGCAGGGCGAATTCACGGGAGAGCGCAAGTGAGCTTTTCTTGCGGTCCCGCTCCACCCTATGCTAACTTATACTAGACTTCAATTCAAAACATAATCTTCTACATTAATTCTACAGACATAACCAATCGACAATCTCTGAAGCAGTTTGAACATCTTGAGCGTCAGGCAACCAGTCAAAGTAACAATGCGGAAACATACGTCGACCGCTTCACTTCAATCCAGTTCATCACAAGTGGTGCGCCACAGCCACAGCTCTATTACCAACGCCCAAGTGGCAATACACAAACCAACCATGTGAGGGTACGAATATGAATTTTTTATGGAAAATAAACAGAAAAGATAAACTCTAAAGGTAAACAAACAGTTAGTAGACGATAGTTAGTAGTCGAATAAAAATAAGTCGATAACAGATCGCTGTTATAGCCCTTTAAAGCTGTTAAGGCAAACAATCTGGCAACCCCGTCTATCTGGCAATTTTGACAACCGAATTTCCGCTTGATTGGCTTGTTCTTTTGCGATCAAAACGCAAAAGTGGAAAGTCGTATAGAACGCATAATAAATAGTGAATATCACCAACGTGGAAATTAAGATAGTACCGAACACGGTACACCAGTGAGACTGAGAATAGCAGCCAAACGTTGGCTGTGGATGAGGCCAGCCGTTCGCCGCTGCACGTGCGTTGTGGTTGTGGCGAAAAAGACTCCAGGTGAGCCGACTAATATGTCGCTAAGTAGAGTAATAATAAAAGTGTTCTAGGAAGTGTTAGCAAACCCCCCCCCCCCCCCCCCCCCCCCCCCCCGATCGTTTACGTAGCGCTCACCAAAAGCCTACGTCAAGCAACCGATCGAGTTTCGACCCAGAGGTCTACGACGGAGACACCGCGTGGATCATCGGCCAGGGATCCAGGAAAAGCTTTCCTCGATCAGCCCCTAAACGTGCGCGAACCCGGTCCAGACTCGAACCACGATAGGCGAGGTCTGTGACCGGCGCCATGTGCGTGATTGGAGCCGCAGAAGATCAGGAACGGAGTTGGAACCTGGCCAACCCAGGAGCGTGGAGGACATAACCTCACTTTCCGGAGCAGAACCGCATGTTCGTTTGAGCCGACCGCATTTAACCTGATGGGCTAGCCGACGATCGCTGAGGCAGACATCTCGTCCATAGTGACGATTCAACGATTACATCAACAACCAGGAGAGAAGCGCGACAAGCTGTGCCAGGATTAGTAGTATTATTAAGTAGAATTTAATTTTTATTATTTTTTTTTGGTAAATCATTTTGGATCGTACCTAGACTCATCTTCTTTTCCTGTAGAGCATTGATAAGATTTTGGCAACATGCACATCAAAACTCCATACTTTAATCACCCCAAAACATCCAGCGTTCTCGTCTACAGGCCTGCGGACTTCGAGGGATGGTTGCGTGAGTAAACATTGTGACTTGATCATGTAACAGTGCCTCTATAAAAAAACGTATGAATAGTCAGTCCATATCCAAATGATTGGGTAGACGTTCTACCTTAACTCCTACCTTACCTACATACATATAATTCTTTATCTACACATTTTACATTACATTCCAATTTGTTAATTAAGCTATATTAAACTCATTTTGTAGAATTAGGACCAATTAGGAGTAAGGGTTTAGGTTAAGCATGAGTCTGAAGAAGAAGCAATTATGTTTTTGTATAGAAGTTTGATTTTGAAATGAAGTAAATATATAATTTTTATGGGCTCCTGAGCTGATTGATTTCAATATAAATGGGCAGCAATTCGTTGTTGATTCTTTACAGGCAGGGCGGGCAAAGCAGAAGAACCTCACCACCTTAGTTCTTCCAACAGAAAGGTTTCCTCTCTCGACTTCGTATCCTTCCAGATGACTGTAGCCCCTTTCCTAACTCTGTCTAAAAATTTTTATTGTGTGGCGGTGATGCTGATTAGGAAGTAACCGACCCCCTTGCCTCTTCCCTGAGCTAGGCCGTTCCTAGTGTAAGGAGTAAATAGTAAAAGCTAGAAGATTCAGAATTCCCCGCACATGGCGGATCAACAAGGAGAGCCGCAGACGGACCCTGAACCACAAGCACACGTTTGACTACTCACTACTGAGGAGCACAGAATGCATGGGCCAAGAAACAAAGGAATTCAAGAAGTTGAAGTCACCTCCAATTTTAAAATATGTGTTTAAAATATAAAAGGGACCAAGAAGCAAGGCCATGAAAGAACCAAGAGTCCTGTATGCGCACTGACCAACCAGAAAAAACGCCAAGTAGTACGTGGTACCACAAGTAGGACACTCCCCTCCTAACCTGCTTCGTACGTAGCGTAGCACCTTCCAATACGGAATCAGCCGAGACCCCTTACCACCACCAGCACCCTGTATTTGAGGAAAACCAACCAGGACTTCATGTATCTCACGTCAACCTCTGCCTGATCACAGCAAGCGCCTGTTCAACCCGAGCCGATCTCAGGTAATTCTCAGGTAAATTTTGCCGTGTGCTTTAATAATTTGGATAATTTGTTCCGTAGAATGTATAGCCTCGTTGTTGAAAATTATGTTTGTATGTAAGGTATGTTTTTGAAAGCAGAAACGATCGATATGATTATCGAGTAGGAATTGAGCTAACTCAAGTTTATGCTGTGAAGCGCCGCTAGCGTCTCACGTAGATATCCGTAGGAAAGTCATTAACGCCAAAACAATTAAATAAATTGTATCAATATCTATAAATCGAACTGTGCTTGTTTTTATTAAAGGCAATATTTAGAACACAAAAATAAAGTTACCGAAAACGCTCAGTAACTAAACACTGAACATAAGCCAAAAGGCCATTCAACTCATCAAAAAAAAAACCCGTCAAAAAAGACACACTCAACCATGAGATCCGTATCAGACCCCGTAATACAGATACTCATGAAGAGCAGATTGAAGGCAATAGAGCTATTCAAAAGCTGATAAGAAACTTTACAAAGGATTCAGCAGAGCGACGACTCAAAGAAGGGCTGAGCAACTAAAGCAGCTCACCCACGTGTTGCAGCTCACCCACCTCCAATTTCAACAACTAAAGCAAACTCCAGGAATTAGCACTGAGTCCAGATAATGAATATTTTTCAAAGGCCAAAGGCCTTGTCAAAAAATATGAGTCCATATTTTCGGATGATTTTTTCGGCCGACTGTCGTCGCATGCAGACGTGTTTTTTATTGTGCTCCGGGAAAAAATATTCAATAAAATCATAAAAGTGCAGTGACTGGTCTAAGAAATCTACAATAACGCGAAAACACGCTTTTTGCGATGAAATCGCTAATGTTTATATTGATTAATTAATTAATTAATTAATATAAAACACAACTCTCAAAACTCAAACTAAATCAATCTCGACTGCAATGAGCTTAAACGACGTTTGCACACAACGTCAACGTGAGCAAGACGAGAGACGGCTCTCAGTACAAAGAAACAACGCGTACTTCTCTTTTAAAGCAACCGAAAACCATGCAAGCTCTGATCAAGCGCGGTCAATTACCCCCAAATTGACCGAATTCTTAAACGTAGTGAGCGAGAGAGCGCGTTCCTGCTCCCCCTCGATACCATCGATGTCTCTGCAGCCAAAGAGCAGTAGCTAGCACCTCAATTTCTTTGACAACGTCAACAGTAACAACAACAACAACCGCAACTGTATCGACAGCGCGTTTAACGACGTCATCAGCTAGCAGCGCAAATAGTAATACGTCCGCGCTGCCCGAAAACCAAAACAAAATCAATGACTATATTAAGCCGACTGTGCAGACTGGCATGGATCGCTACATCCAAATCAAAAGGAAGCTGAGCCCCCTCAATTCCAAACGCAAAATAACCCGTGGCAATGCTAGCCTAGCAGCAAAAGAAACGCCCATTAACTCAAACCGATTTAAAATCTTGGCAGACGCCGATGAGGTTGAGGCGGGCGAATCCACTGAAGTTGAGAAAAGGAAGACAAAACCTCCGCCTATCTATATACGCGAAAAAAGTTCCAATGTTCTTGTCAACAAAATTATTGAGCTTATTGGTAAGGATAACTTCCACATAATACCCCTTGTAAAGGGCAACATTCAAGAAACAAAAGTTCAAATGAAGTCTGAAGATAACTACAGAGTATTATCAAAATATCTAACCGAGAATAAAAAGAACTTTTACACATATCAGCTAAAAAGCAGCAAGGGCCTGCAAGTCGTACTTAAGGGCATAGAGACGAAGTAACGCCTGCAGAGATAAAAAAGGCGCTACAGGAGAAGGGTTTTAGCGCCAAGACAGTCTTTAATATCCTTAACAGGGATAGAAAGCCGCAGCCACTCTTTAAGGTTGAGCTCGAACCAGAAACCATGCTCCTGAAGAAATACGAAGTGCACCCAATATACAATCTTCAGTACCTGCTGCACCGCAGAATTACAGTTGAGGAACCGCACAAACGCAATGGCCCGGTACAATGTGCGAACTGCCAGGAATATGGCCACACAAGGTCATACTGTAAACTGCGCCCGGTGTGTGTAGTTTGCGGAGAGCTTCATGACTCCGCACACTGCCCAGCGAGCAAAGATGACAGCAACTCGAAAAAGTGCGGCAACTGCGGTGGCAACCACACTGCTAATTATAGAGGATGCCCAGTCTATAAGGAGCTGAAAAGTCGCATCCACCAGAAAGGAATAGCTGCCCGCACCCAAAATGGACAGTTCACGGCGTCCAGATCAAACCCTGAAGTCTTCTTCTCGACTGCAGCCAGATCCTCACTAGGACCCATTAACTCTGACAAAAACGTGACATATGCAAGTGCCTTAAAATCAGGACCGGCGACACCTGCCTCAAGAAGCTCATTTCTGCAATCAGCATATCAAGAACCGTAGACGGCTCAGCAACATCAACCAACAGAGCAGCCAAAAAGCTCTTTGAAGCTATGATATGCAGCCTACAACATAGCCTGACGGAATTTATGTCGTTTATGCGCACAACTATGCAAGATTTAATGCGAAACCAAAATCTATTGATTCAAATGCTGGTTTCACAATAATCCAAATAATGGCTTTCCTACGGATATCTACGTGAAACGCTAACGGCGTTTCGCAACATAAACTTGAGTTAGCTGAATTTCTACTCGACAATCATATCGATGTAATGCTGCTTTCGGAAACACACCTTACAAACAAATACAATTTTCAACTACGAGGATATTCATTCTACGGAACAAATCATCCAGATGGTAAAGCACATGGTGGGACCGGAATTCTAATCAGAAGCCGCATAAAGCACCATTATCAAAACAAATTTGCTAAAAACTACCTACAGGCCACATCTATAAATATACAACTAAATACTGGCAACCAACTTACACTAGCCGCCGTATACTGCCCCCTCGCTTCAATATAGCTGAAGATGAGTTTATGCAGTTTTTCAACACATTTGGAGACCACTTCATAGCAGCAGGAGACTACAATGCCAAGCACACACACTGGGGATCCCGTCTCGTGACTCCAAAAGGGAAGCAGCTCTATAATGCAATTATCAAAGCCAAGAACAAGCTCGACTATGTTTCTTCTGGCACACCAACATACTGGCCGGCAGACCCAAGGAAACTACCAGATTTAATAGACTTTGCGATTACTAAAAACATCCCAAAAAATCTGATAAGCGCCAATTGCCTATCGGATCTCTCATCTGATCACTCGCCTGTCCTGTTTATTCTACTGCGACATCCAGGAACATTGGAACAACCATTAAAATTGACCTCACAGAAAACCAATTGGGTTAAGTACAGAAAATATATCAGCTCACACATTGAGCTAAGTCCTCATCTCCACGATGAAGCCAACGTAGACAGCTTTGTTAATTCACTTGAGTCTGTACTCGTCTCTGCAGCTCGAGCCTCAACATCGCAAACTATAAATACACAAAGCAATAAAAAGACAAATCTACAAATCGATCAGCTCGTCCTCGAAAAGCGGCGTTTACGTCGCGAGTGGCAATTCCACAGATCGCCATCTGCTAAGCAAAGCTTTAGACATGCCTCACGTCAACTTACTAAAGCCCTACAGCAAGAAGAAGATTATGTCCACCGCCGCTATATAGAGCAATTGTCAACTTCTAGTACAAAACACTCACTATGGAGAGCTCACCCAACTCTAAGCTCACCGATCGAAACTGTGATGCCTATTAGAAATCCCACAGGCGGCTGAGCGCAGCGACGCAGACAGAGCCAGCACGTTTGCCAATCACCTTAAAAAAATCTTCCAACCAAATCCGGCCACTAGTGCCTTTACTTTGCCGACTTTACCATATGAGCCTCAGCTTCAACATGAACCAATCGAGTTTCGCCCAAACAAAATCGCTAATATCATCAAAAACCAACTAAATCCGAAAAAATCACCAGGCTGCGACCTCATAACTCCCAAAATGATCATTGAGCTTCCATATTGCGCCGTCTGCACTATCACCCAGCTCTTCAATGCCATCGCAAAACTTTGCCACTTTCCAGCGAGATGGAAAAAGTCAATTATAATAATGATAGCAAAGCCGGGAAAAGACCACACAATTCCCACGTCGTATAGACCTATAAGCCTACTGTCATGCTTATCTAAACTCTTTGAGAAATGCATTCTGACTCGAATAAACACATACCTAAGGATCCAGGAAGGAATCCCGTCACATCAGTTTGGGTTTCGTGAAAAGCACGGAACAATTGAGCAGGTCAACCGGATAACAGCAGAAATTCGGAATGCATTCGAAAAACGCGAGTACTGTACCGCATTATTTCTAAATGTCTCTCAAGCATTTGATAGAGTCTGGCTAGAAGGTCTAATGTACAAGATCAAGACAATGCTCCCTTGTAATACCCACAAGCTTTTAGAGTCTTACCTTTACGACAGAAAATTTGCTGTGAGGTGCAACACAGATATATCTGACGAATTCACTGTTGGAGCCGGAGTTCCTCAAGGAAGTGTACTCGGACCAACATTATATGTTCCCTACACAGCAGACATCCCGTCAAGCACACGACTAACAACATCTACGTTTGCTGATGATACAGCTATTCTTAGCCGCTCAAAATGCCCGATTCAAGCAACTGCGCAGCTAGCTCTTCATCTGGTGGATGTTGAAAAATGGCTATCAGACTGGCGAATTAAAGTAAACGAACAAAAATGCAAGCACGTTACGTTCACCTTGAACGCTTACGCTAAACAACACCCTACTCCCGCAAGCAAACGAGGTAACATATCTAGGAGTACACCTCGATAGAAGACTCACATGGCGTCGGCACATAGAAGGTAAAAGAACCCACCTAAAGCTAAAAGCCAGCAGCCTTCATTGGCTTATCAACGCTCGGTCTCCCCTTTGCCTTGAATATAAAGTCCTGCTGTATAACTCGGTACTTAAACCTATATGGATGTACGGCTCCCAGTTATGGGGGAATGCCAGCAATAGCAATATTGACATAGTCCAGCGAGCTCAGTCGAAGATCTTGAGAACAATCACCGGGGCACCGTGGTACGTTCGCAACGAAAACATACATCGCGACTTAAACATTCTTCCAGTCAAAGATGTGATCGCAGAACAGAAGGAAAAGTACTTTAGCAAGCTATTGTCGCACCCTAACCACCTGGCGAGAGGTCTAACAAGGTTGAGCAACCAATCACGACTTCGTCGCAATGACCTACCCACCCAGCGACCGTCTTGAGGAACGCGCAACCAGAATGCAGTCTTAGTCTACTGTTAGTTAAATGTTAATGTTAAGATTTGAAAACTTATTGTTAGTCTCAAAATTAAGAGAAGATCCAATAAATAAAAGCAAAGTTTAATTAACAAAAAAAAAAAAAATTTTCGGATGGAATACCATCAGGGTCAGGCCTCGAAACAGCGGCCCCGAAAAACTGGCGAAAACCTCGAGCAAAAGGCACAATCACGAGGAACCGAGGATCATAAAAATGAAGGTATGAAGGACGATTAGACGACTGCAAGACTTTCTGTGCAACCGTAAGACTTTCTTAAACCATGGGAATCAGACCCCGTAATCCAAATGGATACTAAGTACTTCGGGAAGAGATTTTAGATTTTAGGAATTTAAAAAAAACAAGGCCAAGCTCCAAGAGGTAGCACTAAGAGTCCTGAGAATGAGTATTTCCCATAGAGAAAGTAAATAGCTTAGTGGTTTTCGATCGTCTGTCTGATGGTGACCACCTGATAGCTCTGGGTGACTTTAATATCCCAAAACTTATGGGGTCAAATGTTGATAATTCACCGTCTTTACAGCTTAACTCCCACCACGACTTCCCTGCGGGCATTTTCGACATGTCACTCGGGCAAATTAACCACGTTAGAAATTCTTTAGGTCGGCTGTGTTTATGTGTTATGTTTTGTTTCTGATCCTGATGGAATTACTCTATCCAGAACTTTTCCCCTTTCTATCCCTTAGGATCCATATCATCCCACTCACACCTCTATCACTATCCACTATCACCATCCACTATCATCCCACCCACAATGGTTTCAATCGAAATCAATTGCTTAATTGACCGTAAGTCTACAGTTAAATCTCAGAAAGTTCATTTCTTTTGTATGGCTGACTTTATGAAATTAAATAAGTTAATTACGGAATTTGATTGGTTTGACTTACTGGCATGCGAAGATATAAACATTGCATTTCAAAAATTTTATTACACTTTAATAAATATCACTTTAATAGAAATATCTGTCCGCTTTATCGAATCCGCCTTGATATACTTTTAAATGTAGTAGTACGCCTGAGTAGACTTTTAAATATACATAGATTATCTGGCTGAAAAGTTAGTTATTCGAGATACTTAGTAGCTCGGTCCATTTTCACCGTGCACAACGCAGAATGTTATAGGAGTTATATTCGCCGCTGCAGGATTCAGATTACTAAGGATCCGAAGCAGTTTTATAACTTTGTAAACACTAAGCGTAAACATGTATCTTTTCCCCCACTGCTTACGTTTGAGAACTCTTATGCTCTCCTACTTTGCACAGTTTTTTCAAACTACATATTCACCTAGCAGCAGTAAAGATGTATCTTTTTTCCCACTGCTTACGTTTGAGAACTCTTATGAGAACACTGATCAGGCAATGGCCGATCTCTTTGCACAGTTTTTTCAAACTACGTATTCACCTAGCATCAATTCAGCTCAGCCTTACACTTATAATATAAAATCAGCCAACCTTATATTTTGCTTATCTTTCGATCAAAGTGGTGAGTTATCGGAACTTCTTAAAGTCAAGCCCATGTATTCGCCAGGTCCTGATGCAGTGCCAGGCTGTGTTCTATAGAACTGAGCCGAGGCTCTGTGCAAAGCGCTCGTTAAAATCTTTAATCTATCGCTGGAAACTTTGATCTTTCCCCTTATGTGAAAGGAATCTTTTATTATTCCGCTGCATAAAAACAGGAAAAAATCTGACGCTGCAAATTATAGAGGCATCTCTAAATTGTCAGCAATTCCAAAGCTTTTTGAAAAACTTATCACTCCACATTTGCAACACCTATGTAGTTCAATAATAACTCCGTGCCAGAATGGCTTCATGAAGCGCCGCTCCACCACTACCAACTTATTGGATGGCTTCCAGAATGGCTTACAAACAGAGGTCATATACACTGACTTCAGTAAAGCATTTGACTCTGTTAACCATTCGCTTCTTATAAGTAAACTCAGTCTTTTGGGATTCCCAACTGATCTTCTTATGTGGATTTCGAGCTACTTATCAGGGAGAACCCAACGTGTTTTCTTTAAAGATGTTACCTCGCGTTTAGTCCGCGCCACATCGGGGGTGCCCCAAGGAAGCCATCTTGGACCCCTACTTTTTACTCTGTTTATTAACGACTTGCCCCTTTCCTTAACTAATTCACTTGTACTTATGTACGCTGATGACGTTAAGCTATGCCTTCAGTATAAATTCACTAGCGCCCAGTCTAGACTTCAATCCGATTTGGATAAACTTCAAAATTGGTGTTTAGCAAATAACCTAAACCTTAATGGATCGAAATGTAAGCTCATGTCTTTTTACTGATCTAGTCCTCACCAGGCTGCTATGTACTTTCTCTTAGAATGAGAGGGGATGCGACGAACCATGTCAAAGCTTCGCATCCAAGACAATTAAATCCGACAGAATTTACGTTAAGTCAGCTTCCACGGGAGTTAATGCACAGTTTTTTCAAACTACATATTCACCTAGCAGCAGTTCAGCTCAGCCTTCTACTTATAATATCCAATCAGACAACCTTATAATTTTGTGGCTTCAATCGAAAACTTAAATCTCAAAAAGTACGTTTCTTCCGTAAGGCTGACTTTATGAAATTAAATAAGTTAATTTCGGAATTTGATTGGTCTGGTTTTCTGGCATGCGAGGATATAAACATCGCATTATAAAAATTTTATAACACATTTTGTTATGGAAATTATCATCCGATTCAACGAATCCGCCTTGGTATATAAGGCACCTTATAAATTTAAAGAACAGTATGAGTAGACTTTTAAATAAACCTAGGTTATCTGGCTGTACAGTTAGTTATTCAAGATACTTAGTAGCTCGGCCCAATTTCACCGTTCATAACGCAGAATATTATAGGAGTAATATTCGTCGCTGCAGGATTCAGTTTACTCAGGATCCCAAGCAGTGGAATTGTATGAAGTCTAGTATAAGTTAGTTTAGGGCGGAGTGAAACTCTCACTTGCGCTCTCCCATGAATTCGCCCTGCTTCGCCGCATTAGATAAGCTAGGCTTAAGTTGTTGCTGATTGAATATAATCGAATTTATAACGTCGAAGAGTGCACGCATTTTCGTTTTCGTTCGTTTTTTTCGCAATTTAATTTAATTTCTACAGCCACCTATTTCTCCTTTCGTTTTCGCGACGAGATAAAATAATCTCAATAAAGAAACTTTTTAATCTATCGCTGGAAACTTCGATCTTTCCCCTTATGTGGAAGGAATCCTTCATTATTCCGCTGCATAAAATAGGGAAAAAATCCGACGCTGCTAATTATAGAGGCATCTCTAAATTGTCAGCAATTCCAAAGCTTTTTGAAAAACTTATCACTCCACATTTGCAACACCTTTGTAGTTCAATAATAACTCCGTGCCAGCATGGCACCGCCTAGGACTAGCGGAAAAGTTCTTACGGAGGACTCAGAAAAACGAAGGCAAAAAGGACGGCACGACGATCTCGAGGACTTCCCATGTGATCGCATTGAAGGAAAGGAATTATCGTTTTACACCAGGCATCATATAAAAGAGATTGTGGACGGCCATCACGACATTATTGATTTGGATGCTAAAACAACTGCAGATGGACATACTAGCGATCGATTTCAGGTCGTACAAGCAGAATATTTTATTTTCTAAGCAAGGAACACCAAGAAGGACAGGAAGCCACACACAGGCCGTCTTCCTCCTCGACGTTCGTGATTCCGCAGGTCGAAATTCCAAAATTTTACCAATTTCCAATTTTTGCAGAATTCATCCATAATCAAGACTACAGCGATGAAGTAAAATTCCTGCATTTTGAGAATCATGTAACAGGTGAAGCAAAAAACATAATTTCAACATCAATTGGCAGACAGACCAGTTACCAGGAAACCTGGCAGCGACGGGTTGATTAAGTCCGTGATACCAGAGTGATACATTTCGTACACCCCAGAACAAATATATCAGCAGACTAGCTGCGCAGCTTACATGATATGTAAGCGCAGCGGAAACTTACGTCCGCTCCACTTCAATCCAGTTTATCACAAGTGGTGCGCCACAGCCACAGCTCTGTTACCAACCGCCCAAGTGGAAATACATGGACCAACCAACATTTCGATCCATTTAGCTTTAGGTTATTAAACACCAATTTTGAAATTTATCCAAATAGAATTGAAGTCTACCACCATCAGAATACATAAGTTCAAGTGAATCAGTTAAGGCAAGGGGAAAGTCGTTAATAAACAGTGTAAAAAGTAAGGCTCCAAGATGGCTTCCTTGGGGCACCCCAGATGTGGCTTCATGAAGCCATGCTGGCACGAAGATATAATTGAACTACATTGGTAGTACATAGAGTGATAAGTTTTTCAAAAACCTCTGCAATTTCTGATAATTTAAAAATGCCTCTTGTGTTCTTCAGAACACAGCCTGATACTCCATCAAGGCCTGGCGAATATACAGGCTCGACCTTAGGAAGATCCGATAACACACCACTTAGATCAAAAGATGGGCCTTTCCTAAGCAGTTTATTTATGATAACCTGTGAGCCCATGGCAGCCGTTTTATCTAAAAGACCCACAGTGGAGCTAATGGCAAGGGTTATGCTTATCCAATCTCCGTACATTAAAGGTACAGCTGGTTCCAAGTACGCTAACTCGTGATTCGGTTTCGATGTGCCCAGTCTTTAGCTCAGCATATTTTCTAATGCAGGCTCTCACTTTCGCCTCTCATATATTATCTGTATTTTTCTGCATTTCATCGAATGGGGAAACATTGTTATAACGGTTTAAATACATAATTCTGTCTTGGTATTTGGAATTTTTATTATTGGTATTTTTATTATTGGTATCATGTTTTTGTATCAATTTTAATGTTATTGTTATACCCTTGCAGAGGGTATTATAATTGTGGTTACAAGTTCCGACCGCGCAGCTGCCATGAGAACCTTGCCGTTGTCAGGACCTCCGCCTCCACAAACAACCTAACCGAGCCGAGTTTTTTGGATTGACGGAGCAGCTCGTAAAATAATCCAGCTCCAATTAGCAAACCAACTGGCTGGTGAAAATAATATCTGATAGCTTTACATTAGCAGAAATTTTCCAAGAGCTGACGTCCAATGCAAAATTGGGCTGAAGGTCAGTGATGTTGGAGGCTATGATCGCAGTAACTTGCGCCGAGTAGTCAGAGCATTTGGATTGCATGCTGACTTGCACAGAAAACCCATCTGAAGAGAACCCTGGGTCACCTATACCGGATCACCTATACCAGCTGGTCCGCCAGCCTTGAGGTGACTAGATGCACCTGCGGGCCAAAATCGAGCAGCGCTTGGCAGGGCAGTAGAACTCCGGAGCGGTTCCTAACCAAAATATTGCCAGCGGCTAGCAGCACCACAACCAAAACGATCCTTCAGGAGAATTAAAAAGGGCGAACGCTAAACGAGAAACAGCGTCGCTAGATGCGGAAACCTCGGGAGTGGGGTCAAACACCATATGATAGAAATAAATAAAAAAAAATATTTATTACATACCGAAACGATTCCAGATTCCACTGGCACATAATCAATTAAAACAATAAATAACAGGTATTATCCCATCAAATAGACAAAAATTGGGATTAATAAAGATTGTAGGATCAGCTCACAAATATTTGTTTGGTACACTAACAGAAAAAGTTTAAAAAGTGTTAGAAATAAAATTGAATAAAGAAAATATGATAAAGAAAATATGATAGAAAATAAAGAATTTAATACAATCAAAGGTATAATAAATAAACATACAGAAGACATAAATAAATTAACACTACAAGATATTCCTTACAAATTTTTATAGAATGCAATGAAGATTTGCAAATGGGGCCAAAATCGATCCATTCAGTTGACAAGAATTGGAATATTTAATCCAAAAATATTAAAACATGAAGAGTTAGATGACATTAATTAAGAAAAACTTTTATCAATTAGGGCTTCAGCTTGGATTTGCTGCCAAACCAACAATACTTTTAATTTAGCCCATATACCAACATCTTTTAAAGAAACTCAAAACTACAGAATAATTAAATATCCTAATAATTTAGGCCGCCAAATTGACATAAATCATAAATTTGAATATTTTATGAATTATAATTAAAGTGTTTATTATTTGGAAAATTCTGCAAATCCTTTAGTGAAAGTAATGCACCAAAAATATATAGTAACTGACCAATATATTTCAAAGATCCTAACAAATCCATTAGCAATTTGTCAGCACACATTTTTTTCAGAAAACCAATTCATAAAATACATTGAAACAAAAATTATACTCTAGATAACGAATCCTCCATAAAACCAGTATACCCTGCCATACCTATCAAATCATATATAAACAACATTCCAGAGCCTACTGTTGGAATAATTCAAATAGGCTAGACACAAACCCTTTCCCATGGCATTATCATTGGCATCCAGACATAAACATAGACATAAACCATTCACACGCCTTTGTCGACGACAGTAGACGTAAACATCAAACCAAAAGTGCCCATCCTGAGAACCTAAATGTCAGCATAAAACTCTGACCAATCAAAACTGTTAAACCAAAGTCCATCTATGCTGCCAGCGCAGCTGTCACCAATAAAAGCCATAGTTATAAGAAAATTAAATTTGTAAAATCAGTTTAAAATCAACGATCAATCCAATAGGATATCTTCATAACTCATTCTTGATAACTAAAAATAAAATTTATAAAAATAATGTACTCAGCAACAGCGTGTCAAGTGCCCAAATCCATTTCAAGTGCATATGTAATGTGATATGCAATTGAATTCACCATTTAGAGCCGAGTCACCATGGTTCCCACGCTGACCACTTACATCTGTATGTATATACATATGTAACTCTGCCCGTTTTTACATACTATAACTTTACTTATATATGAAATATATAAAACGGCAGCGCTGCCGTTGCGCCGACAGCTAGCAAGCCTTAGTGTAAGAAAACAATAATCCTTTCAAATAAAGACACTGAACTGAGTAAGACACATCCTTTCCCATTCTACAGTTTATATGAACCAAAACCAATTTTAAAACTTAGCACATCATTAATCAATCAAAAAACCAAGATGTCTACAAATGGATTGTATTTATAAGCCTAATATTTATAGTTATAAGCATATCAATTTAAATAATATTTACTTATAAGCGTCTAGCCAACCACAAGGAAATTGTTGAATTTAGCAAGTGTTACGCTATCAGCGTTTTGATAGCGCCCGAAACAAATAGTCGAGGCTCATTTTATATGCCAATATTTATTATGGGTCAATTTAACCCCAAAACTAATGCAGCGGCCGATCCAAACAATGCCGAATATACAAGGGCATAATACTCAGAGCTTGCGCAGAAGCTCCACTAAATCTCCTAAAGTGCATGCGCTATAAAAGAACAACAAAGCGCATGCGAATCTGGGAGAATCAAAGAATATTGAACTGATGATAACGGGCAATTAGTGGACCCATGCGGCTAGTTACACTGACAGAACTAAATAGTAATAATTACGATATTTGATGCTCGCTTAAGTCCCAACAACAAGGATATTGAAATTTCAAAAGGAGTGGCGAGTGACATATCTGCAAATACACTACACATATCGGCATAATACATATTTCCGTCTGCCTATCTACGCAAACTACTCTCTCAGTTTTAGAGCTATCGACATGAATCTTTGAATACACCTTTTATTTTTTTCGTCTTTAATTATTTTATTTGCAGTATATAAGTCGGAACGGCCAGGATCGCTCGCCTATATCCTATAGCTATCATACAACTGATAGCTCTGACTGTTGGCGAGAAATTTGTATATATTCCCAGGTCGAGATGGAGTTTCTCGCGTGTCGCAGTGGCTAAGCTTTGCCTATTGGCCCTTAAGGATGAAGTTGAAGGACAGGCCTCAAATGGGGGGAGAATTTCGGATCAGGCAGCTGCTATTTTTTTACTAATGTTGGCCCGACTCTTAACGGGGTTCATATGTAGCATAAAGCTAGCGAGCTTTCGCTCAGCCTATATTCTAAGGCGGGCTCACTTTATTTCAGTGCAGACGCATCATAAATTGGAGCTTTTGTCTCACTCTTTTTCATGTTGTCTTGCCCATAAATAAACAACATTATAAAGTTCTAACAATAAATAATTACGTCTTATTATTTGGATAAAACGTCATTGAAAAATATCATTCACCAAGCGCATATCTATATGCAGATACGATATACCAACCACAACTAAATAAAAACAAAAAGCTTTGAAAACCGATATAACCAATCAATAGTCACCACATCGAATGCTTTTAAAACCAATAATTCTAATATTAATCAAAGTAACAGAAACCAAAATCCCAACCAAATTGAAACAAACAATAGGAATCAAAATTATAATAACCGTGGGACCAGCACTAAAAAAAAATACCTTAAGAAAAATACCCTATCAGCCTTCGATCCACCCCAAACGAAGCCCTAAATGCCATACTCAGCATACCAAATCCAGGACTAGTTGGAAAAAAACGTAAGTAACGGTATCCCAGGTCATGTGGATATCACAGGCAACTGCATAGCAGACGAATTGGCATGCATAGGCAGCACCACACCGCTACAGGGAGAACCTCCCACTTAGAAAAGCCAACGAGAAAGAAAAGCGGCTCAGCTTGGATATCGCCCTCAACAACTGTCGGCTAGTGCGCCAATTCTGTCTCAAAATATCTGAAAAAAAGAATATCACAACTACTTACAATGGAAAGAACCCGCATCAGCAAGGCTATAAGAGTCATCACGGGGCACTGTCTAGTGGAAACACATGCCAGGCGAAAGAATTCACCCTACAACGACTACTGCCGCATCTGCAGGGACGAAGAAGAGGAAGAAACTGACGACCATCTTATATGCCAATACAAGTGACAGGTTGCTCAATAACTTCACCAATGCCTCAGGGTGGGGGAATCGCTAGACCATAAGCCGTTATGGGAAAGGGACCGAATATGGTCTAAGTGGAACCTAACCTACCCACCTCTCAAAAACTCTTAAAAAACTTTTTTTAGAGACAAGTTGTGTTCTTCCAATAAAATGGACCTATAACAGAACCGCAGCAAGTACGCAATAATCCTTTGAAATTTGTAAAAGGAATTTCTTTGACTTTAGTAGTATATCTTTGCTCCAAATGATTCCTTAGCGGCCACCATACATATTGTATTTTGTTCTAAATTGAAATTATGGTTGAAATTATGGCTGGCCCCTTTGTCCAGTACTCCCTTGATCCATTTCAGAACAGGGGTCCATAAAATCACATACTGTTTCTCGAGCGCTTGCCAGCTTTCGTTCCTCTGGACAAGTCGTCAGTTGCATTATTGGCGGATGATACGTGACGCCATTGAGACTGTTCCGAATTAACCCATCAAATCCAAAGAAAACCCCTGATAACGATATCAGGGAACTCTTTTTGACCACTGTTTTCTAACGTTTGGGCTTTTTGAATTTGATTTGTACCCAGGATTGTGCGCTGGATAATGGTGCGTGCCTGGCTTAGTTCACCTAGAAATAGCGCCTTCGTTGGCTCTCTGTTAGCCTTATAACAGAATCTTAGCATGTAAGCGATAATCCGTTGTAATTTGTAAAAGGAGCTACTGTGACTACAGCTGAATATCTCCCCTCCGAATGTGTCCTTAGCGGCCGCAATGCTGACAAATTTTGTTTTTTGTTTTAAATTCGTCGGTATAATGGATGGAGACTTTGTCCAGTTCTCCCTTGACCCACATAGAACCACATACTGTTAATTGAGAGTTGGCTCGTTGTTGTTTCTCTGGACATGACGTCGGCTGCATTGTTGGCGGATTATACATGACGCCCTTGAGAATGTCCTGTCTCTTCTTGAATCTTGGCTATCCAATTCGCCACTTTTGGGCTAAGCTATGCCAATAAAGAGAGTTACCGACTTGGTTGTCCTCCAATGCCTTCGATCCGAAGCTTTGTATCGTGACGGTAAAGTGACGACATCGATGCTAGTTGCTCAGTGATTCATTTGATTTGTGATCCTGTGTCTAGCAGGGCTCGAAATTTAGGTAGTTGTCCATTATCTGCCTGGACCGCTACCTTTGCTGTCGCAATTAGATTGTAATTTTTGATAAAAGCTGCACCGATAGCTAGAGAATGAAGGCTTGTGGATTCCAGGTGCAACAAGATGTTATGCTTTTTATCGCACTTGAAATACTTCTCCATTTACAGTCCTTTGCTTTGTGGTCGTTCATGAAACAAATGATGCCGTTGTTTTTCCTGAGCTTAAGACTATGATTCTCTTCCAGGAACTCCAGCATTGTTTGTATCTCTACTGAGCTGCCAGTTGTTTGCACGAATACACCCCTATTCGTCATGTCAGCTTATCAGTAAGCAAGACCACCAGAAACGCATCCCATGTGGACACATTGATGCCTAGTCCCTTTAATGGGGCAAGGGATTCTAGGGTGGTTATATGAAGCGCATGTATTGATTTTGAGACTGGGCTCTTATGAAGTAGCCGACGATTCGCAATGAGCCGAGGATTATCATATGATCTTACTATTATGCGCCACGCATATACATAAATAGTTGCCCTCATTTAGCTCAATTGCATATAAATCTCACCGCTTTTCCAGAAAGGGCGGATTTAAGGTGCCAAATTCATGGACTCTTATCATGGGAAATGCAGGAAAATATATCGTGGAATTGTTTCCGTTTCATTGCATCCCCATAAAATTTTGGAAAATCGTCTGCGACGATCCGGTGGAGGAATCAACTACGGCTGGAATCACAGTTAGCCGGCGGTAGAAATTTGGCGGCAAATATAAGTATAAATAGAAGGATTATAAAGAAAACGAGGAAGAATTAGTGTGCTTTTGATAATATGATACAGACCATTATAGATCCAACATAAAATCCTAAGGGGATCATGCTGTGCTTATGTCGATCTACAATGGCTTAGGAATAAAGGACTAAAATTTCTGGTCCTTCTATTCAGAACGTTAAACTGTAAGCGTGTAAGTAAGTGCTGGCTATCTACATCACCATTAATAAGGTTGTGTAGGAAAACGACACCCAGCATTGTTCTACGATTAGTTAAGGAGGGTAAGTTTATTAGGAGTCTACTATCATACAAAGGTAGGTGAAGATTTGCGTCCCAGTTAAGTCCTCTAAGAGCAAATAATAAGAAGTTCTTTTGTACGGATTCTATGCGGTCTTGATGAACACAGTATTGGGGACACCAGACACATGAACCGTACTCCAGTATCGGACGGACCAAGGGTATAAATTAGCTTTTAGTAATATAAGGGTCGTTAAATTCTTTACACCATTTTTTAATAAAACCGACAACACCTTTGGCCTTATTAACCATTGAAGAAATATGGTCGGAAAATTTAAGTTTTATGTCTAAAAGGGCACCAAGATCATTAACCTGAGTTAATTTTTTTAAGGCAATCCCAGAGAGATAGTACGAAGCCTGGTGAGGACTAGTACGATAAAAAAACATTAGTTTGCATTTTGGTCCATTAAGTATTAAGTCATTAGCTAAACACCATTTTTGAAAATTATCGAGATCCGACTGGAGTCTGTTTTGGGCAGACGGGAACTTATATTGCAGACAAGGCTTAACATCGTCTGCGTACATTAGTACCAGCGCGTTCGTTATGGATGGGGGCAAGTCATTTATAACAAGAAAGGAAAGCTAACTTCGGGCGGAGCCGACGTTGATATACCCTTGCAGTTCAGTCGCAGTCCGCTAGGTGGCGCCACGCATCTTATATTATTAGATATATAGCTGATCGTATATAGTCGGCCGATCCTTATGAAAATTGGTAGATCAGATTGTTTTTCCCAAAATAAAACACCAGAGTTATGCCAATTTCGATCGTTCTATGACAGCTATAGGATATACATAGTCGGCCGATCCTTATGAAATTTTGTACATAAGATATTTTGGTCAAACATAACATGTGTGGAAAGTCCCAACTTTCTAACTTAAAAAACGTTATATGGCAGCTATAGGATATAGTCGACCGATCCCGGCCGTTCCGACATATACACTGCCTGCAAAGAAAAGAAGGATGTGTGCAAAGTTTCAACTCGATAGCTCTAAAACTGAGAGACTAGTTTGCGTAGAAACAGACAGACGGACAGACGGACATGCTCATATCGACTCAGGAGGTGATCCTGATCAAGAATATATATACTTTATAGGGTCGGAGATGTCTCCTTCACTGCGTTGCACACTTTTGACCAAAATTATAATACCCTCTGCAAGGGTATAAAAATGGTATCTAGCATTTACCATATCTGTTTATTATTATCAGATATTAATATCTGGGATATCAGACATTCAAGCAGGAAAGTTTTCTTGGATGTATTAATTTTATTGTATAATTCAAACTAAATATTAAAAATTTTACCTAAAGCTAAATATATTAATTTTTATCAAAAATATGATATTCTTTTATGAAGCTTTTTCCTTCTATTAATTAAACAAAAAAAAGTACAAAGTAGGCGGTTGGCAATCTAAATCATTTAATTTGTTCCAAGTAGATTTGTTTAAATCAATTTTTGAATATGATATCTTTCAAATGGCCGCCTCTGGCGTTGATGGCGTATTGTACCCTTTTTGCAGCATTTTCCATCGTTTTCGCCAACATTTCGGCCGGAATAGCGGCTATTTCTTCACGAATGTTGTCCTTGAGCTCTTTTAGGGTCCTTGGCTTGTTAACGTAAACCTTTGACTTCAAATATCCCCACAAGAAGAAGTCAGGCGGCGTCAAATCGGGCGAACGCGGTGGCCAGTCCAAATCACCACTTTTCGACATCAAACGGCCCGGAAACAATTTCTTAAGAAAATCGATTGTTATGCGACTTGCGGTGGAGCGCCGTCTTGTTGAAACCAGAACTGCCTCATACGCTTTCGACGAATAATTGGCATCACAAAATTGGCCATCATGTCGCGATAACGCTCCTGGTTGATGGTAACAGCATGGCCATTTTCATTTTGGAAGAAAAACGGCCCAATGACCGTTTTCTTACTAACGCCGCACCAAACTGTGACTTTTTCGTCGTGAAGAGGCACTTCTTGAATCTTCTCAGGATTTTCAGTGGCGTAAATACGGCAATTTTGCTTATTTACGGTCCCATTAAATGTGAAATGGGCTTCATCGGACATGATAATTTTGTTCCAAAATTGATCGTCATCTTCGGCCATTTCGATGACTCTTTGGGCCCATTCCAATCGACGAGGCTTGTCCGTAAGCAACAATCTTTGCGTCAATTGAATTTTGTACTGGAACAAATGCAAATCCGTTGTAAAGTGGACCGAGCCATGCCCAACTGCTGAGAACGGCGTTTTTGGGATGTTCTTGGGGACCTCTCAGCACTGGCTCGTACGGCAGCGATATTCTCGTCCGATCGCCTTGGTCGACTTTTATTTGGCCTCTTCGGATTAGAAAGAGCCTCACCAGTCGTAAATTTTTCGTATAAACGCTTAATGGTGTTCTTAGAAGGCGCACTTTTCACACTTTTTAATTTTTTAAAAGCACATTGAGTTTTCACAATTGACTTGTTCTGTTGAATGTAAATTTGAACTATTTCAGAGCGCTCGCGTGGCGTGTATTGTTCCATGGTAAAAATCTGTTTGGACTGACGCTTCAAACGCGGTATGTCATTAAGCGATCTGCCATCTCTGTCAAAAGTTATGGCGTCGTCAGATGGGTCCGTCGAATATGGGCAACCCTGTATTATATATACAAGACAACAATGAGTAGCTGTCAAACAATGTATCACGTACCGGCGCCTACTATTATTGTAGTCTCCATTTTATTTAGAAAACGTTTGTATGGGAAATAGAAAAATGCTGTTATTTTGAATTAAATTATTATCTATTGATTATATATATTTAGTGTAGAGTTTAAAGATTTTCTTAATATGTTTTAAATAAATTTTAGTAATATATGATTAATTTATATTTTATGATTAAAATTTACGTTTGAGATTGTTATGTTATCTCGTTCTCCTATACTTTCTACCTTATAGGGTCCTGTATACTTAAAGTCTAATTTATGCCCTACTTCGTTTTTTAATAAAACTTTATCTCCTATTTCTAATTTTAAATCATTTGATCTTTTATCATAGGTTTCTGTTTGTTTTTGCTTATTTTGTTCAATCATCATTCTCGCTCTTTTATAAGCGTTTTCGAGTCTGAATTTTGATTCTTTTGCAAAGTTTTCTACGTCATACAGTGGTGTAATATATTTACTGCTATTGAATTTAATGTTTAAGGTTGGGGTTTTACTAAACACTAGTTCATATGGACAGTATCCACGTACAACAGAGGGTGTTGTATTGAAACAATATGTAAAGTATGTAAGCCAAACATCCCAGTCTGTTTTGTCTGACAAAACGTATGATCTAACGTATTCTTTTAATGTTCTGTGGCTTCTTTCTATTGTTCTTTCTTTGGGATCTAGTAGTGACTTTTAGTATTTGTCTGTTCATTTCTTTTAGTTTATCGATGCTTATTCTTGATAAGGCATCTCCCACATAATTGTTTTTTTCCTTAAGGTATACTGCGGTAAATTGATATTCTTCCAAGTCTAACCTAATTCTTGTTAACTTGGAAGTTGGGTTTCTCATTGAAAATAGATATGTTAATGGTTTGTGGTCTGTTTTTATAGTGAAATATTTTCCATATATATATGGTCTAAAATAGTTAACTGCCCAATGTATAGCTGTCAATTCCTGTTCAGTTGTGGACTTATTACTTTCGCCTTTTGTAAATGTTCTTGAGGCGTATGGTCTATCCCATCATATGATTGGGTTAGAACTGCACCGCATGCCTGCTTACTAGCATCTGTTGTTATACAAAATTCTTTATTAAAATCTGGGTATTTTAATAGTGTGGGTTGGAGTAGTGCGTTTTTAAGATATTCAAAAGCTTCTTGACACTCAGTAGTCCAGTTGAATTTTATGTTTTTCTTGCACAAATGGGTAACAAACGAGAAATTTGGTATGAAATGTCTGTAGTAATTGCAAAAGGCTACGAATCTTCTAGATTCATCTGCATCGGACGGAACAGGATAATTTGTTATTTCGCGCGGTTCCCACTGCATACGTACAGCCCACCTCCCGTCCAACCGACCGAGGGACGCTGCCGCATAACGTACGGCTCGAATCGCGGGGATAGATCCGAGAACGTTTAGGAGAAGAGTAGGGGTAAGATATTACGAGGAAGAGTGTTGCATAGATAAGGCGTTTAGTATAAAGGATTTAAGATTGTTAGTGGAGCAAAGTGGCAAGGTGTGGTAGAGACCATTGTAGTCCGAACATAATACCCTGAACGGATCGTGTTGGGCATATGTCGAATTACAATGGCTAAGGAGTAGAGGACGGAAGTTTCTAGTCCTTCTACTAGGAACGTTAAAATTTAAGCGTGTTAGTAAATGCTGACTGTCTACATTACCATATATAAGATTATATAGAAACATAACACCCAGCATCGTTCTACGATTTGTTAATGATGGTAAGTTGATTAATAAAAGTCTACTATGATAAGTGGGAAGGTGAAGATTTGCATCCCAATTAAGTCCCCTAAGGGCGAAAATCAGGAAGTTTTTTTTGTACAGATTCAATGTGATCTCGGTGTACTCCATATTGAGGACTCCAGACACACGATCCATACTCAAGAATCGGACGAACCAATGATGTATATAACGTTTTTGTTATGTACGGGTCATTAAATTCTTTTGACCATCTTTTAATAAAGCCAAGCAAACCCATAGCTTTATTAACCATGGTAGATATATGGTCGGTAAATTTAAGTTTCAAATCTAAAAGGACTCCCAGATCGTTAACCTGAGTTAATCGTTCTAAAGCGTTCCCATAGAGAAAGTACATAGCCTGGTGAGGACTAGTTCGATAAAAGGACATGAGTTTACATTTCGATCCATTAAGCTTTAGGTTATTTGCAAAACACCAATTTTGAAATTTTTCCAAATCGGATTGAAGTCTAGATTGGGCACTAGTGAATTTATACTGAAGACAAAGCTTAACGTCATCAGCGTACATAAGTACGAGTGAATCAGTTAAGGCAAGGGGCAAGTCATTAATAAAAAGTGTAAAAAGTAAGGGTCCAAGATGGCTTCCTTGAGGCACCCCAGATGTGACGCGGACTAGACGCGAGGTAAAATCTTTAAAGAAGACACGTTGGGTTCTTCCAGATAAGTAGCTCGAAATCCAGATAAGGAGGTCAGTTGGGAATCCCAAAAGACTGAGTTTACTTATAAGAAGCGAATGGTCGACAGAGTCAAATGCTTTACTGAAGTCAGTGTAAATGACATCTGTTTGTAAGCCATTCCGGAACCCATCCGTGATAAAAGATATTAGCTCCAGTAAGTTGGTAGTGGTGGAGCGGCGCTTCATGAAGCCATGCTGGCATGGAGATATTATTGAACTACATAGGTGTTGCAAATGTGGAGTGATAAGTTTTTCAAAAAGCTTCGGAATTGCTGACAATTTAGAAATGCCCCTATAATTGGCAGCGTCGGATTTTTTCCCTTTTTTATGAAGAGGAATAATGTAAGATTCCTTCCACATAAGGGGAAAGATCGAAGTCTCCAGCGAAAGATTAAAGAGTTTAAGGAGCGGTTTGCACAGAGCCTCGGCGCAGTTCTTCAGAACACAGCCTGGTACTCCATCGGGGCCTGGCGAATACACGGGCTTGACTTTAAGAAGACCCAATAACACACCACTTTGATCAAAAGAGGGGCAAAATATAAGGTTGGCTGATTGGATATTATAAGCGTAAGGCTGACCTGTACTGGTGCTAGGTGAGTATGTTGTTTGAAAAAACTGTGCAAAGAGATCGGCCATTGCCTGATCAGTGTTCACATATGAGTTCTCAAACATAAGCATAGGAGGAGAAGATACATGTTTGCGCTTAGTGTTTACAAAGTTATAAAACTGCTTCGGATCCTGAGTAAACTGAATCCGGCAGCGGCGTATATAACTCCTATAACATTCAGCGTTATGCACGGTGAAATTGGACCGAGCTACTAAGTATCTTGAATAACTAACTGTACAGCCAGATATTTTATGTTTATTTAAAAGTCTATTCATAACGATCTTTAAATTTCCTAGGTGCCTTGTATACCAAGGCGGATTAATTGAAACGGACGGATATTTCCATGGCACGCAAACGTCGAAAAATTTATTCAAAGTATAATAAAATTTAATTAAGGCAATGTTTACATCTTCACATGCCAGTAGATTGGACCAATCAAATTCCAAAATTAACTTATTTAATTTCATAAAGTCAGCCTTACGAAAGAAACGAACTTTATGAGATTTAAGTGAAGGCTTAAGGCCAATTACGTTATTGTTTTCTATTAAAACCTCAAGAGTGGGATGATATGGATCCTCTGGGTTGGAAAGTGGTAAAGTTCTGGAAAGAGTAATTCCATCAGGATCAGAAACGAAACACAAGTCCAGCAGCCGACCTAAAGAATTTCTAACGTGGTTAATTTGCCCGAGTGACATGTCGAACATGCCCGCCGGGAAGTCATGGTGCGAATTCAGCAATAAAGACGGTGAATTTTTAACATTGGACCACCTGAGTTCTGGGATATTGAAGTCACCCAGAGCTACTAGCTGGTCACCATCAGACAGACGATCAAAAACAAACCTAATAGCGTCTAAATGTTGCCAGTATGTGGGCGGTTCGGACGAAGGGGGTACGTAGGAGCACGTAACGTATAATGATTTATCGGACAATATGATTTTAATGCAAAGAAATTCTATGTCACCAAACTCTTGTGATTTAATCTCTTCAGAAGCGAAATTGGAGTCTACAGAAATTAACACTCCTCCTCCCCTTCGCAGAGTTCTATCACGTCTAAAAGGTGTGTACTTACTTGGAAAAACTTCGGAGCATAAGATCTCCGGCTTTAACCAAGTTTCTGTAAAGACTATAATGTGAGATGCAAAGAAAGAACTATCAGAATACAGTTTGGGAAGCTTACTTCGTAACCCTCTAGTATTCTGATAGGTAAGTGTTAGTGAAGGCATTAGTTTTTTGAAGCTGACGTGGAAGGTTGGTCAGTGGCTCTAACATGTGGGAGTTTCACTCCCACAGGTTTGGTCATTTTTTTCTTCACCGTACTTGGCTGATGTTCTTGGACGAAAATGTTCTCTGGCCAGAAACTGGCGGAACAAATCGTATTGAACATCTGCGCGGGCACACGTATTTTGAAAGATGACGTATGCCTGGTGTAGTTATATTTAAATTTAGTTATATCTGCCACCTTTATGTCGGCTTTTGATTTGGCTTTGATGTAAGCCGAGAGATCAATCTCAGAAGTATCAGGGGCAAGCCGGGAAACAAATATGTGTTTCGATGGTGGGATCACCTGCAAGGGTTTTGGTGCCGCCGTAACGAGTATGGCAGCATCAGTTCGTACCGGGGGTCCGGAAGCTTGATTGCCCTGTTCGGTGACTTTTAAGGGGGTTTCAATTATTGGGTCTGGTGGTATCACTTGAAGCGATGCCACAGAGGACATATCGGAAAATTGCTCGTTTATGCTGAGATATTCGGAAACCGAATTTTTCCCAGGTCCGGCCCTTGGGGTGGCCAGAGATATGAGCGGCTGCATAGTTGTCGGCTGAATAGGCTGAAGACTTTTCGCCACGGGCACATCACTAAAAGCAGATTTCTTACGCTTTGGAGACTCATTTAGTAGTTGAAGACTACTAAACTGTGTATCTAGCGCACAGAGTTGGTCGTTGATTTTACAAAAACCGCTAACCAGCTCTTTAAATCCACTTTTAGTCTGTCTCATGAACGATCTCATTTCGTCCTGAACAGCACGACAACCGTCACAGCAAAAGTGGAGACCAGACCTACGTGAGATGGCATCCGAAACTGAGGCCGTGAACCCGGCACACTTAGCGTGTAAAACGTTTTCACATAGCCAGCAGTGGATGGTAGGCTGGGATGAAGAGATTGTCTTATTACAAGACTTCAAACCACAGACAAGTTTAAATTCCATTATGAATATATTATTTTTATTATTGACGTACCGTGAACCACTGTGCCAAAGAGTCGAAAAAGGGAGAATAAAGAGGGCGATTAGTGAGAGTTAGTATAAGAGCAAAGAATATAGATAAGAATCTAGTGTGAGACAAAAGAAGCAACACCGTAAAGGATGAAGAAGCAGAGCAGTGCTATGTTTGGAAGAATATTAATAAATTTATTATTTTACCTCCAAATATATCACTGCACACGCGAAGCGAATCGGATGTTTGGGATGAAAAGAATCGGGTTTATGTAAATAAATAAAAATAAACACCGGATTGTTTATAATTATTATAATAAATAAAGATTTTTCAAAACGCAGTGCGCACAAAAAAAAACACGTCCGTTCGCTTTAAGAAAAAGTCTAATGTTATTATGTTAAATTTTTTATCATCGGGTAAAATTCCTTTGTTTGTGCATTTGTGTCCCAAAAATGTTACTTCGTGCATAAAGGAAGAGCATTTTTCAGGGTGTAACTTAAGGTTGTGTTTTCTACATAGATTGAATATGTTACATTAGTTATGGCTTCCTTGAGGCACCCGAGATGTGACGCGGACTAGACGCGAGGTAAAATCTTTAAAGAAGACTCGTTGGGTTCTTCCAGATAAGTAGCTCGAAATCCAGATAAGGAGGTCAGTTGGGAATCCCAAAAGACTGAGTTTACTTATAAGAAGCGAATGGTCGACAGAGTCAAATGCTTTACTGAAGTCAGTGTAAATGACATCTGTTTGTAAGCCATTCCGGAACCCATCCGTGATAAAAGATGTTAGCTCCAGTAAGTTGGTAGTGGTGGAGCGGCGCTTCATGAAGCCATGCTGGCATGGAGATATTATTGAACTACATAGGTGTTGCAAATGTGGAGTGATAAGTTTTTCAAAAAGCTTCGGAATTGCTGACAATTTAGAAATGCCCCTATAATTGGCAGCGTCGGATTTTTTCCCTTTTTTATGAAGAGGAATAATGTAAGATTCCTTCCACATAAGGGGAAAGATCGAAGTCTCCAGCGAAAGATTAAAGAGTTTAAGGAGCGGTTTGCACAGAGCCTCGGCGCAGTTCTTCAGAACACAGCCTGGTACTCCATCGGGGCCTGGCGAATACACGGGCTTGACTTTAAGAAGACCCAATAACACACCACTTTGATCAAAAGAGGGGCAAAATATAAGGTTGGCTGATTGGATATTATAAGTGTAAGGCTGACCTGTACTGGTGCTAGGTGAGTATGTTGTTTGAAAAAACTGTGCAAAGAGATCGGCCATTGCCTGATCAGTGTTCACATATGAGTTCTCAAACATAAGCATAGGAGGAGAAGATACATGTTTGCGCTTAGTGTTTACAAAGTTATAAAACTGCTTCGGATCCTGAGTAAACTGAATCCGGCAGCGGCGTATATAACTCCTATAACATTCAGCGTTATGCACGGTGAAATTGGACCGAGCTACTAAGTATCTAGAATAACTAACTGTACAGCCAGATATTTTATGTTTATTTAAAAGTCTATTCATAACGATCTTTAAATTTCCTAGGTGCCTTGTATACCAAGGCGGATTAATTGAAACGGACGGATATTTCCATGGCACGCAAACGTCGAAAAATTTATTCAAAGTATAATAAAATTTAATTAAGGCAATGTTTACATCTTCACATGCCAGTAGATTGGACCAATCAAATTCCAAAATTAACTTATTTAATTTCATAAAGTCAGCCTTACGAAAGAAACGAACTTTATGAGATTTAAGTGAAGGCTTAAGGCCAATTACGTTATTGTTTTCTATTAAAACCTCAAGAGTGGGATGATATGGATCCTCTGGGTTGGAAAGTGGTAAAGTTCTGGAAAGAGTAATTCCATCAGGATCAGAAACGAAACACAAGTCCAGCAGCCGACCTAAAGAATTTCTAACGTGGTTAATTTGCCCGAGTGACATGTCGAACATGCCCGCCGGGAAGTCATGGTGCGAATTCAGCAATAAAGACGGTGAATTTTTAACATTGGACCACCTGAGTTCTGGGATATTGAAGTCACCCAGAGCTACTAGCTGGTCACCATCAGACAGACGATCAAAAACAAACCTAATAGCGTCTAAATGTTGCCAGTATGTGGGCGGTTCGGACGAAGGGGGTACGTAGGAGCACGTAACGTATAATGATTTATCGGACAATATGATTTTAATGCAAAGAAATTCTATGTCACCAAACTCTTGTGATTTAATCTCTTCAGAAGCGAAATTGGAGTCTACAGAAATTAACACTCCTCCTCCCCTTCGCAGAGTTCTATCACGTCTAAAAGGTGTGTACTTACTTGGAAAAACTTCGGAGCATAAGATCTCCGGCTTTAACCAAGTTTCTGTAAAGACTATAATGTGAGATGCAAAGAAAGAACTATCAGAATACAGTTTGGGAAGCTTACTTCGTAACCCTCTAGTATTCTGATAGGTAAGTGTTAGTGAAGGCATTAGTTTTTTGAAGCTGACGTGGAAGGTTGGTCAGTGGCTCTAACATGTGGGAGTTTCACTCCCACAGGTTTGGTCATTTTTTTCTTCACCGTACTTGGCTGATGTTCTTGGACGAAAATGTTCTCTGGCCAGAAACTGGCGGAACAAATCGTATTGAACATCTGCGCGGGCACACGTATTTTGAAAGATGACGTATGCCTGGTGTAGTTATATTTAAATTTAGTTATATCTGCCACCTTTATGTCGGCTTTTGATTTGGCTTTGATGTAAGCCGAGAGATCAATCTCAGAAGTATCAGGGGCAAGCCGGGAAACAAATATGTGTTTCGATGGTGGGATCACCTGCAAGGGTTTTGGTGCCGCCGTAACGAGTATGGCAGCATCAGTTCGTACCGGGGGTCCGGAAGCTTGATTGCCCTGTTCGGTGACTTTTAAGGGGGTTTCAATTATTGGGTCTGGTGGTATCACTTGAAGCGATGCCACAGAGGACATATCGGAAAATTGCTCGTTTATGCTGAGATATTCGGAAACCGAATTTTTCCCAGGTCCGGCCCTTGGGGTGGCCAGAGATATGAGCGGCTGCATAGTTGTCGGCTGAATAGGCTGAAGACTTTTCGCCACGGGCACATCACTAAAAGCAGATTTCTTACGCTTTGGAGACTCATTTAGTAGTTGAAGACTACTAAACTGTGTATCTAGCGCACAGAGTTGGTCGTTGATTTTACAAAAACCGCTAACCAGCTCTTTAAATCCACTTTTAGTCTGTCTCATGAACGATCTCATTTCGTCCTGAACAGCACGACAACCGTCACAGCAAAAGTGGAGACCAGACCTACGTGAGATGGCATCCGAAACTGAGGCCGTGAACCCGGCACACTTAGCGTGTAAAACGTTTTCACATAGCCAGCAGTGGATGGTAGGCTGGGATGAAGAGATTGTCTTATTACAAGACTTCAAACCACAGACAAGTTTAAATTCCATTATGAATATATTATTTTTATTATTGACGTACCGTGAACCACTGTGCCAAAGAGTCGAAAAAGGGAGAATAAAGAGGGCGATTAGTGAGAGTTAGTATAAGAGCAAAGAATATAGATAAGAATCTAGTGTGAGACAAAAGAAGCAACACCGTAAAGGATGAAGAAGCAGAGCAGTGCTATGTTTGGAAGAATATTAATAAATTTATTATTTTACCTCCAAATATATCACTGCACACGCGAAGCGAATCGGATGTTTGGGATGAAAAGAATCGGGTTTATGTAAATAAATAAAAATAAACACCGGATTGTTTATAATTATTATAATAAATAAAGATTTTTCAAAACGCAGTGCGCACAAAAAAAAAACACGTCCGTTCGCTTTAAGAAAAAGTCTAATGTTATTATGTTAAATTTTTTATCATCGGGTAAAATTCCTTTGTTTGTGCATTTGTGTCCCAAAAATGTTACTTCGTGCATAAAGGAAGAGCATTTTTCAGGGTGTAACTTAAGGTTGTGTTTTCTACATAGATTGAATATGTTACATTAGTTAAATTTTTTATCATATGATTTTCTGAACAACCTATAACTACTAAGTCGTCCATATAAAGGAAAGCTTGGGATGGTTCTAATCCCGGAAATGCTAATGTCATCATTCTTTGGAATGAATTTGGTGCTATTTTTACTCCATAAGGTAGTCTTTTAAATCTGAATGACCCAGTGCTTGTAGAGAAAGAGGTAATATCTCTTGATTCCTTTTTTAGGGTAATTTGGTGAAATCCAGACATTACATCTAGACAGGAAAAAAATTTTTCTCTACCAAGTTGATCTAAGATATCTTCAATTTTTGGTAGTGGGAATTTATCAGCTGGGAGCTTTTTGTTTATTTGACGATAGTCAATAAATAGTGTCCAACGTTTTTGTTCTGAGCTAGGAAGTGACTTTTTGGGTACTAACAGCAATGGGTTGTTGTATTCTGATACTGATGGTTCTACTATATCATCTTTTATTAGCTTTTCTACTTGTTCTACTGTGTGGTGTTCAATAGTTTTTAATGTAGACTGGTGTAAAATCTTTTAATCTCAGCTTCTGTTTATAGAAGTTATTTGCTGAAATTGGCCCGGTTTCTAATCCGAATATATCTGTAAATTCGGTACATAGTTTGGTTAGGGTGCTTTTATACATTGTAGGAAAATTTTTCGTTAATTTTGAAAGGACATCTTCTTTTCTTGTTTTAGTTTCGTTGCTTTGGACAATTTGATAATTTTCCAATGGTTCGTTCTTTATTTTGGAAATGTTTATAATTTTATTTTTATCGGTCGTATTTAATATTCGGACAAATGTGTTGCTTGAATCAGTTATAGTGCTGGCTATAATGATGCCTTCATCTATACACTGATTTTTAATAGGGACTTCTTTGTAGGTGGTTATTTTATTAATTTGTCTCACGACTTCGGATCGTGCTGGGATAAATAGGTTTTTATTATTTGAATGCGTAATTGGAATATTGATGGTCTTGCTATTAACCAATCTTGATCTATTTGAAAATCTAGTTGACAATTGAACCTCTTTATGAAATCCATTCCCAATATGCCATCACATGGTATTGGGAAGTCATTGTTTACTAAATGAAAATGAAATGGAATTATGAATTTTCCTGTTTGAATTTCTACAAAAGTTAAACCTTGAGATTGAATAGTACTTCTCCTATACCAGACATTGTTATGGTTTTTGTTGAATCTACTTCATTATATTGATCTGAATTTATTTTTAAAATGCTAATGTCTGAGCCTGTATCTATTAACAGAGTTAGGGATGTTTTTGTAACGTAATTTTTAATGGTTACATAAATATTGAGGCTGAGGTTTATTTTATAAAGTTGTAAGTTTTGTGGCTTTTTATTAAGGGAAGTCTTTAGTTTTCCGGCTGGGATTCAACAGTTCGAACTTGGGAATTGGTATTTCCACCGGTGTTACTGTTATTGTAGCCGTTATTTCCACCACGGTTGTTACCTCTAGAATTTCCACGACCTCTATAATTATTGGTGTGGTTATTATAGTTTGGGTTATACCCATATTTTGGTTATAACCGTTGTTTTGGTGGTAATTATTGTTATAATAACCTCTTCCGTAACCTCTTCCGCGGTAATTTCCTCTGAAGTTGTTATTGTGGTAGGGTTGTCCTCTTCGGTTATATAGGATTGTACTTGGATTGCCTGTCATGTCAGTACTACATTGTATGTACTTAGCGATGGCTTCGTTCATTGTTGAAAAGTTGCCTGCTTCTAGTACTGTTTTAAGGCGTCCATGTTCACAATTTTTAGTCATTGCCTCTTTAGTGCTGAATTTATCAGCATGTTCGGCTGGCAACCCCTCATCGATATACGATGCTTCAAGAAGCTTTCGCAAGTTATCGATTTCAAGCGTTTTTGACATTTTTGCTTTGATGACATCTGATGTTTCTCCGATTATACTGTCATTGAGTTTTATAATTATTCCATTTATAGTGGTTTCATTTTGGACTTTATATAGGGTTGATCCTACAATTTTTGATTTGATTTGAATGTGCCTTTTGTTAAATTCACCAAATTCAAGTCTGTGATAAATCTTTAAAGATTTAGTTTTTGGCCATTGAACTCTGGGATGGCATTTGAAATATCTTTTATGTATGCCCGTTGGGCAATTGTTTCGTCTGCCATTATAATTGGTTTTTGGTCTAGTATGTTGTTGGAATATATCCTCTTCGTCTTGGTCTGATAATTCAGATTGTTTAGGTCTTTTTCTTCTATTTCTAATCTATCAGAGTCTAAATCTTCCAACTCTACTTGGTCTGTGGTTGGTAGTTCTCGCGTTTCTAATTCGTCCCCAGGTTCTACTGTTAAGGGTGTGTTTAAGATACTTGGCACTGAAATATCCAAGTCATATCTTTCTTTTACATTTATTAGGTTAGATCACAATCTTGTTAGGAACTTTGAAACTTGTGATCATCGATTTTTATCTAATCGATCTGTCTGGTCATATATTAATATCCGCGCTTTATTGAAACGGGCTACTAATATTTCGGCGTGTTTGTGTATGGTATTCTGTTGAATTGTACGATTTTGAGTTACAGATTTATATGATTTGTCAAAATCGGTTTTTAATTTATTAAATTCGGTGTATAATTCATTCCATTGCATTTTTGTTAATACGGAGAATTATTTTCTGAATACTACCATGTATTCAGTAGCCTAATGTTTCATGTTCTTCCAGTACTGATTTTATTTGGACACCTGGAATGGTGCTTAATACAATCGCTTTTTGTGTTTTTGAGCAATGTATTAATGGTGAATCTTCGAAATTAAATGTTTCAATTAGAAGGTATTCTAATTGATTTATGCTTATTGGAGTCGTTGGGACTATTTGTTGAACATGTTCTTTAAAATAAGCATCCCTTTCGCGAACCTTTCTAATGGCTTCTATGGTGGTCATCTTTATTTTAAATGAAGTATTTTTTGTTTTTATTTATTTTGCATCATTAATATTTTTGTTTGTGTGCTTTGTTCTCTTTTCCTTTTTTTTTTTTTTAGATTTTGTCCAAGTCGTTTGCTTGGCTCATATATTTTTTTTTCAAACATTTATTATGTAATTTATATAATTTATAAAAACAATTTGCACACATTATGACAACAATTATTATTAATAATGTGTGTAATAATTAATAGTTAATATTAGTTAATATTGTTTGGCTCTACTTTATTAATAACGTTGGCAGTGGAGTCCACCGACTTAACGTCAACTATTGTCATTTTTGAAATAATTGTATTTGGAATATAATTTCTGCCTGTTTCTTTAGAATATTTACTTATTGCATTACTTTGCATCTAATTTTACAGGTTTTTCTACCTATTATTCTGTATAGTTTTACGGGCTACACTTCTAATTGGGCAGAAAAGGTTCCGCTCAATTTTACATAAAGTCGTTTGTAACTATAATGTAACTAATAATGCAACGCAGTGCATTAAAAAAAAATATTTCTTGTTTGTTGTGCGCTCTTTCTAGCGCTGTCGGTTCACTTTTCCGGGTCTAGCTTGAAGCGCTAAACGGGGCCGGTGCTAGCTGCACAGGTCACAATATTCTCCAGGAGTCTGCGGCTGATGTCCTTTGTCCTAAGCGTGGGCGGTGCCGGGCTTTCCTCTCCTATGCTGCTTTATGCAAGTGCACTTGCACTTGCATACTGGGGTTTCCAGCGGTCCGGGGCAGTCGTTCGGGCACTCTTCGTAGTATCTTGGTAATGGCTTGGGAGATGGTGGTATAGTATGTGTATTTAAGGTTTTAATTCGTTCTGAGTGAGTTGCGGCTGGGTTTTCTTTCTTCTGGAGACTTTCTTTTAGTAATTCGAGCTCAGCAGTTAATTTTACTGCTGTCGCCCATGGAGGTGGATTATTTTTATATAATAGCCACTTAATGTGTGCTATTCTTTTGTTTATTTTGTTTTTCCGACCTCCGCGTCCCATATTCGCACTCTACTCACTCAGACTTTTCCAGATCCATGTCACGGCCATGTAACTTTAATTCAACATATAATCTTTTGTAACTTTAGTTCAACATATAATCTTTTGTAACTTTAGTTCAACATAAAATCTTTGTGTTTTTGGATTTTTGCCATGTAAACTTTATTCTTTAAAAGTCAAATCCAAAAGCTCGGCAGCGATCAGTCGCGGCTATATTCATATACATATATATTTCTAAGCTCGTATATAAGGCTGGTAGCGGCCCGAGCGTAAGGGTGTAATTATGCATGGCTCATTTGTATGCGTTGTCAACTCATGGGAATTTGCTGACCAATGCACTTCCCAGGAGTGAGGCTTTAAGGCATATGTATATAACTGGCTATTTGGCCGGGGCATTATGTTTATATAACAACACTGTAGCACCATGTTGTATTGCTACAGTGGATGCTTCCTATAATGACCCATGCATACTACACCATCTAAAACAAAGGATGTCAACTCCAATAAATTAGTGGTGGTTGAGCGACGATTAATGAAACCATGCTGACATGGAGAAATTATTGATGAGCATAGGTGTTGCAGGCCGTCAACCAAACGCATGATTTCATGTGCCGTAACTGTGTACACCACTGGAAGTGCGACTATACTCTCCACGTGAGGGCGGCTGGTCTGGTAACAGGTCCCGGTAAGGTCATGTCTCTGCCGAGGACGCTGGCGATTCGTAGTCGGGCGGGGAGAAGAACACTCCCTTCCTCAAATCACCCTAATCCAAGGTGGAACAGCATATGCCGAGGGATGCATGTCCGGGGGTGCACGGACTTTAATATGCGGACTCTGGGGGACCGGCCGACCGGCCAGTTTCAATCAGGCTTATCATGATAAGCGGGCTATGTCATGATGGACGAACACCTTCCCGCCTACTCGTGGGTCCAAATATGAATTTGAATAAAAACATAAACAGAAACCGAATAGTGGAGAACGGAACTCCCCAAGAAAGTCTGGAAATGGGATCATGGATCCCTCAATATCCAAGGCAGATAGAAGCGAAAGAGATGCTGGGATGGCGAAGCTCCCCACTGAGGGACCACGTCCGGAGGCGAATGCGCCGGTGTAGGGGGAGATGCCAAGGCACCCCGGTCCGGCGACTGCTGGACCAAAGTTGGCCTGATCCCCAATGGGCGCTTCATGTAGGAGATGCTCAAGAGCGGAGGACCTCCACCGGACTGCGAAGACGCAGGGTGGTACCGTCGGATTTCAGGCTGTACACAACCGATCAAATTTCAGCAATGAAGATCATGTAGCCGCATCGATAGAAGGCCCAGGCGGCCATCTAAGAATATGCTCGGCGTATATGGGTCATGACCAAATAGGACCCCCACCGCACTTGCTACTCAGGCGGCTTGTGGAAGACAGTGAGAGGAGGAAAATCAACCTACTGATAGGTTGCGAAAGATTCTCTCTACTACAGCCCCAATCGTAGGTTATATTAAGAACACGGATGGGCGGTGGACAACCTCAAGCCAAGAATCCCTGGAGACCCTTGTCAACGCACACTTCCTGGGTTGCTCATCGGAAGAAACAACCCAGGTGATGCGTAGCCAGGGCCATCAGGGCTTACTCAACTACCTACTTAGTGGCGGAAATCTTAAATGGGCAATAGAAAGCTTTAAACCCTTCAAATCTCCGGGCCCAGACGGTATTATACCGGCTCAGTTATCCAGGGCCGGTATTAACCTAAGGAAATGGATCAAGAAAATCTTCAGTACAGTCTTCACTACTGGTATGGTACCAAAGACTCTTAAGTCTACATCTACAACTACACATTAACCCAAGTAACATCTCATGCTCTCAGCATGCTTACAAAAGGGGCCGATCAAAAGAAACAGCCCTCCACGATATCACTATGATCGCCGAGCGAGCGATTAACTTTAAGGAATACGCACTTGATGCTTTTCTAGACATAGAAGGGGCCTTCAACATCTTGCCGTGCTCAATAATTGATGCACTGACGGGACTTATCAATAGACGACCTATCAATTCACAGCCTCACAACAAGAAGAGGCTACTCTTGGAGGTTCGAATATTCGAAGATACGTCAAGAGGGGCAACCCGCATGGAGATGTACTCTCACCACTACTCTGGATAGATACGACTAAGAAAGCGGCAATAGCACTCTTTACCTGCCGCAAGGCGGTAGGCCTGAAATGGGGAATGTCCCCCAAGATAGTCAGATGGTTATACGCAGCGATCATCAGACCAATCTTATTCTATGGAGTTGTGGTCTGGTGGCCTGGCCTGGACAACTCCTTATGCAGGGAAAGGTTCAGGAAGACACAGCGCATGGCGGAAGTCTGTATAACAGGCAGTCTACGCACTACGCCTAGCGATGCCCTAGATCTCATCCTTGACTTACTACCGGTAGAACTGATGGGGGTAAAGATAGCCACTCTGGCGGCAATAAGACTGCGAGTGGCGAATCTATGGAGCAAGAATAGTTTTGGTCATACCAGACTGGACCTGCATCACTTCGTGCCTGAGGGGGGTACGGATTACTGTGTGTGCCCGTCGACCAACCCACCACTAATTACAAAATCATCATCCCTGTTCGTCCGTAGAGCGTTATGCGGCAGCTACGTCAAACTTGAACTCACGGGAGTAACGGTAGGTCCCGGAGTCGTAGTCAAAACCGTAAATAGTCCTGACTAAATTTACCTGGATTCTGCAAGGGACTGCTCGGGTTGGCCAGACGCTTGCTGTGATCAGGCATGAGTTGATGTGTTTGAAGTCCTGGGGTGGTTTTCCTCAAGTACCGGTGGTATGGTGGTTCGGCTGATTCCTTATCGGCCGGTCCTACTGGCGGTCCGTTTCACGGGAGCAACACTCTAAGTAGGTTAGATAGCGCGGGGTCTGCTGGTGGTCCGTTTCACGGGAGCAACACGAGAAGTAAGGAGGTGACGCGGGGTCTACTTGTGGTCCGTTTCACGGGACCAACACTAGAAGTAGACTGGTATGCCGCGGATTCTACTTGTGAACCGTTTTACACAGGATCACTAGAAGTAGGTTGATTTTAAGTGCCGTGGTTCAGACACTGAGTAACGAGACGATTGACTCTGATTTCGGAACTGTCTTTATTTCAGAAGAATAACTCTTATATAAGATGCTAAATTATACATCATTAAATCTAAGAAAGGTCAAAGTTCTGGACGTGCTAAACTAAGGTTAATGCCAGGGTCACCCACCTCTGAGTCTGCTGACTCAGATTGTTTGTTCATGTACTGCTTGCGTATTTCGGCTTAGCTGGCTGGTTTTTACTTGCATCGGTCAGTCGGTCATTCTTCCCGCTGATATGCTGCTTCTGCTTTTGGCGCCGTCTACTAGTGCCGGGTTAATAGGTTGGATATAGTTTTATGCTTATTACTAATTGTTTATAGGTGAGAAAATCGGTTAGTGGGTTTGTATATTGCGACATGCTGATGCATATTCATTGGATCAAATTACTAAGTGTGCATATAGGGTAGTAGGTCTTGGCACTAGGTGCCAACATTCTCCCCCCCCATTGAGGTACTCAATAATAGGGGCTGTGCGTTGTTGTTGGACCGTCTTAGTGAACCGATGTGTACCCTTGCGCTAGAAAATATTGTGTATCTTAAAACTAATTACTAAAAAAATTTTTGAATCATGTGGGTGAGATCTCTACCAACGATAATTTTATCCGACCTGTTGTCTCCTTCGCCTTGTTGCGCGCCCTCGTAACCATTCTCCTTGGGCATCCCATGAAGTACTACACCTTTTTTCTGGTTGGTCAGTGCGCATACAGGACTCTTGGTCCTCTCTTGACCTTGCTTCTTGCTCCCTTTCGGAGATGCATGTTACCCATGCCAGATAGGAGGTGACTTCTACTCGTTGAATTTCCTTGGTTACTGGCCCTTTCACTCTGTGCTCTTCAGTTGTGAGTTGACAACCTTGGGCTTGTGGATTGGGGTCCGTCTGCGGCTCTCCTTGTTGATCTTGTCGTGGCTCGTTAGCTAACTATGTACTCTTCCGGATTTTACTATTTGCTCCTTGCCGATGCATGCAATCAAACTTTGTCGTGGCTCGTTAGCTTCCGGTGTCCAAGCTGTCGTATTACCGACGACTTGTTCTGCCTTGCTATTAGGAGCTGATGCCGGTCGCACTGGCCCCATCACAATCCATCCAAGCGCGGTATTTTTTAGTAGTGGTTGTCCTTCTCCCAAATATGTCTGTTGTGGCCTCATAAGCTGGGAGATGATTTCGGCGCCCAACAACAGATCAATATTCTGGGGCTGCGTAAATTCAGGATCGGCTAAGCGCAACTGAGGTGAGATATTTCTTGGCGCTTGAATAGGGTGGGATGGTTGATTGGTAGTACAACGACGTTGATTTGATCTTCGAAGTCAGTGGTTAATGATGATAGGGTCACCACAGCCTTTTTTCCTAATCTTGTTGTTGTTCCTCCCAGTGCAGCGATGTTCAGGGTTGATGGCTCCAATTGTAGTCCAAGTGTGTCAGCCATCCTTCTGGTGATTATGTTAATCTGTGATCCAGAATCTAGGAGTGTGCGGAATTGCTGATGGGTTCCGGCTGGGCCATGTATTGCCACTTGGGCGGTTGGTAAAAGAACGGTGGGCTTATCTGTAAGCAGGGCTGTGGCTGAACACACCCATCGTGATGAACTGGATCGAAGTGGAGCGGCCGACGTATTTTTCTGCATTGTTACTTGACTGGTTGCCTGACGCTCAAGGTTTTCTAACATCTGCTTCAGAGATTGTCGATTGGTTGGATCGGTGACGGCTAGTTCTAGAGCTGACAGCGTGTGTGGATCCAATCTTTCCTCAATGATGTGTATCAAGATTGGGTCCCAGTTGTCTGTTGACACTTTGAGTGCGTCGAGAGTGGCGACCGTTCGGAGCACGGTATCATGTAAGCTGCGCAGCTGGTCCGCTGATCCATTTGTTCTGGGGTGTCCGAAAAGCTCTTGAATCGCGGATTTAATCAACAGCCGTTCATTGTGGTATCGATTCTTTAGTCGTTGCCATGCATCCTGGTAACTGGTCTGTCCGCCAATCGACGTTGCGATTAGGTTTTGTGCTTCACCTTGTTAAGTCATAAGCATTTAATATTTAGGTCACAAGAACACGATTTACACATAACAAAGACACAAGTACAATAAATATATAATAAAGAAAATATTAACCTACATAAAACGATGAACATTAAAAAAGACCAAACACTACAGAAACAACAAACTGAAAAGCAGCAAGAACTGCTGACATTACAAGTTCATGCAACCGACAAAATATTGCAGAATTACACTTTTAAAATTGTTAATTTATCATTTTTATATTTTTGCTATATTTCCATTAATTTACCACTTAAGCAATATCTATGTATCGAATTAGCTATAAATATTGAACCTTTATATGAATAAAATCAGTCTCAGACAAATCTACTCTGAACTCAGTAATTTCTCCACGTCCAATTTGTTCAAGTGCAAGTTGCGGCAACAACCCAGCAATCGGTTTATGTACCCTTTGCTTCTATTCAAACATTTCAGATAAACATTTTGGTGACCCCGACGTGATCCTGCAAGCCCAGGATCACGTTTCGAACAAAAGTCAAAAAGGAACGAATAGTGATTTCTATCGTTCCACAATAAAGATATCAGGAAGACTCCTGCTAAGAGAGCAACAGGATCTTCACAGCAGTGTGACGCTGTCCCTTTAATCGGTAGATTAAGGGCCCCACACCTCCCTCAGTTCATAAAAAAGGGTTCAGTTTCTTCGACCACTCTCGGTTGCGAGTTGGAGCGCATCCAGCTACTAATAGCAAATAAATCACTCCCAACGGTCAGAAACGAAGAACGAAAATATGGACAGGGAAAATATTGCCCCCAAAATTATTATAGAGCCAGCCGTTGATGAGGCGAGCGCTCAAGGCCTCCTAGATGCCCAGCAAGAAATTGGGCAGGAGATCGCAAGATGCATCCGGAATTATAAAAAGGATGGGCCGAATCGAAAACAAAAGGCATCATATTTCCAAACAAAGCTATACATTCTCGAAGAGGCTTGGGAAAGGTTCGGCGAAAATGATGAAAAAATTCAAGGAACGGCCAGGACCGAAAGCTACATCAAGTATGCTGAGGACCTCCGGACCAGTTGCATGAAATATGCGGCAACTTTCGAAAGCAGCCGTGACAAGCTGATGCAAGGCACAAGTCGAAAGGAAGAGGCTCAAGAACAAGTAGAAAATCAAGTTCAAGAGCAATCTCCACTCGTAGTTCCCATGGATAAACGATTAGCCGGATTATGTCGACGCCAAGGAGAACTTTTAGAGTCCGTAAGCGGTGCCTTACGAGAGTTTAAGGCATCCGGGGGAGGCCCAGGAGACTTACTAAAAACTTTATGGGCTCAGGTCCAAGAGATCCACTTGACAGTCTACGAGGAATTCGAAAACCCGATAGACAGTGGATATAACAAGCAGGCATACCTACAACTGCAAGCAGAGGTGCAGAATGCACTTATGGCAAAGGTTATACCTACTACAAATAGCATTGATGTGCAAATGCCCCGGATAAACATTCCAAAATTTGATGGGGATGCAATGAAATGGAAACAATTCCATGATTTATTTTCCTGTATGGTTCATGATACTAACATGCCATCAGTGAAGAAAATGTGGTACCTAAAATCCGCTCTCTCGGGAAATGCGGAGAGATTAATACGCCACATCGAGCTAAATGAGGACAACTACTTACATGCATGGCGCATAATAGTTGGGTCATATGACAATCCTCGGCTCATCGCGAATACAGTTATTCGTCGGCTACTTCATCAGAGCCCGGTCTCTGACAGTGCCAAATCAATACAGGAGCTGTACATAACAACTCTGGAAACCCTTGCGTCATTAAAGGGACTAGGCATCAATGTATCCACATGGGATGCATTTTTGGTGGTGTTGCTGACCGACAAGCTTGACATGACTAATAGAAGTCTATTTGAGCAGACAGTTGGTAATTCAGTAGAGATCCAGCCGCTACAAGTAATGCTGGAATTCTTAGAGCAAAGAATCAGAGTCTTGAGCTCAGGAAAGCCAACGGCAGCATTTAAAAGAGAGCCGAAAAATCTAGCGTGTGCGTCCAGCACGTCAGATAAACAGTCATTATGCTACTATTGCAAGGCTCCAAATCACGCGTTATATAAATGTGAGGAGTTCCGCGCAAAAACAGCATCCGAAAGATTGAATTGGGTACAAAAACAAAAAATGTGTGTCAACTGTTTCAAAACCGACCACAAATCAAAGGAATGTAAAGGAAGAAGTTGTTTCAAGTGCGACAAAAAACACCACACCCTGTTGCACCTGGAAGTCACAAACCTTCATTCCCCAACTGTCGGTGCCGCGGCTTACAAGAATTACAATCTTCTTGCAACAGCAAAGGTAGCGGTCCAGACAGAGAACGGGCAAGTAGCGAAATTTCGTGCCCTGCTAGATTCAGGATCCCAGATTAATTTGATCACTGAACGATTAGCATCAATGTTGTCACTAAAGCGCCACGATACAAAGCTCCGGATCGAAGGCATTGGAGGACAACCAAGAATGAGCAGAGCAAGAGTAACTATTCTCGTTAGCTCTCTTCACGGGGATTTCAGCCAGCGCATAGAAGCGTTTGTACTTCCCCACATCATTGCTGACCAACCAGCTCAACCACTAACACATTGTGCGTTAAAGATACCCAATGAGTGTCCATTAGCGGATCCCCAGTTTGATAAACCTGGAAGGATAGATCTACTAATCGGCACCGAGCACTATTACTCGCTTCTCCTTCCAAATCAGCAGAAGGTCGGCAGAGATGGTGCCATGCTACAAAACACGAAACTCGGATGGATTGTAGCAGGCAGAGTTAAATCTAAAACTCAATCAGCCATAGCCTGTGGTGTCGGTGTCGGTGAAGAAACTGACGCACTGATTGAAAGGTTTTGGAAGCTAGATAATTTGGAAAACCAGACGAAACATCGATCTCCGTCAGAGGCACATTGTGAGAAACACTTTATAGAAACTCTGAAGAGAGCAGAAGACGGACGATTTATTGTGAAATTGCCGTTCGCCGAGCACCCTTCAGCCCTGGGGGAGTCGAAAGAAATTGCGATCAAAAGGTTTTTAGCACTAGAGCGACGATTAACCGGTGATGTTCGGAAAGGTTATTCTGAGTTCATGAAAAAATATGAAGCCTTGGAACATATGAAGTTTGTCCCAACAACACATGTACCAAAAATCACTACTTCATACCACATCACTGTGTTCTGAAGCCTGACAGCAGCAGCACAAAGCTACGAGTGGTGTTCGATGCTTCATGCAAAACATCAAGTGGGAAATCTTTAAACGACATATGCTACATACAGGATCCACTGTTCAGAGCGAGCTAATGGCCATACTACTACGCTTCAGAATAAACAAGTATGTGTTCACGGCAGACATAGAAAAAATGTACCGTCAAGTATGGATCAATCCAGATAATCAGTTCCATCAGCTTATAGTCTGGAGAAATGATCCATCCGAGGATCTTAAGTACTATAGACTTAAAACCGTCACGTATGGAACCAAAACAGCTCCATTTTTAGCCACGAAATGCCTAAATCATTTAGCAATCCAGTCACGGGACAACTACCCATTGGGATTTGCGGCGCTTGAAAATGACTTTGACGTAGACGATTGCTTGACAGGTGCTGACTCAGTGGCAGAAGCAGTTCAAATCCAAAGTGAATTTATTCTACCACATGGTTTCAAATTACGAAAGTGGTGCTCGAATAATGCAGAACTATTGCAAGGAATATCAAAGGGGATACTGTGAGCGATGTTAAGTTGGGTGAAACCTTGGACCAATACAGTGTGAAAACCCTCGGTCTCATATGGATGCCTAATGAGGACGAACTTTGCGGACGAACGCAGCAAAGCGAAGCTCTGGTCATCACAAAGCGAGTGGTTTGCTCTAAGTTGTCACAAATCTTTGACCCATTAGGTTTGTTTGCGCCAGTGGTCGTAAAGGCAAAGATATTCATGCAATACCTCTGGGAATCGAAAATGGCTTGGGATGATGAATTGCCTTAGAACTTCAGTCAGACTTGGAAAACAATCGTTCTGACCTGCAAAGTCTGAATAAATTGCAAATTCCAAGACAGATATTTGACGGAAAGGTTCCAGTCACGCAAGCACTACACATTTTGTGAGCTACACGCCTAAGAAAAGGCCTATGGCGCAGCAATATACGTACGAGCAACGTATAAAAATAAGCCAACCTCGGTGAGACTGCTATGTTCCAAGTCCAGAGTAGCACCCACAGCAAAGCAATCCTTGCCCAGACTAGAGCTGTGCGCAGCAGTCCTAGGCGCAGAACTAACGCACAGAGTCAGACAAGATTTACGCTTGTCGTTAAACACAGTTGCCGGGTTCTTTTGGACTGACATCCGTCGTTTTAGGGTGGATCAATGCAACAGCTTCCACTTACCACACGTTTGTGGCAAATCGGATAGCTAAAATTCAAGAAGTGACGGAGCAGTGTCAATGGCGTCACGTATCATCCGCCAACAATGCAGCCGACGTCTTGTCCAGAGGATCAACAGCTAGCAAACTCTCGAGCAACAGTATGTGGTTTTATGGACCCCTGTTCCTATATGGATCAAAGGAAAGCTGGACAAAGATGCCAGCCATTATTTCAACGAACTTAGAACAAAATAACGAAATTTCGTCAGCATGGCGGCCGCTAAAGACATATTCAGAGGGGAGATATACAACTGTAGGCACAGTAACTCCTTCTACAAATTACAACGAATTGTTGCGTACATGCTGCGGTTCTGTTATAAGTCTAATAGAGCGCCAACGAAGGCGCTATGTCTGGAGGAGCTAAGCCAGGCACGCACTATTATCCTGCGCACGATTCAGCAAATCGAATTTAACGCAGAGTGTAACCAGCTCAAACGGTACAAAACAGTGGACAAAAAGAGTTCTCTTGTATCATTGGCTCCCATTGTTGGATCTGATGGGTTAATTCGAGTAGGAGGCAGACTCGAACATTCAAACCTATCCGAAGACGCAAAGCATCCAGTTTTGCTCCCATACAATGACACAATTGTAAAAATGATCCTAAGAGAACTACATGAGACCAACATGCATTGCAGTGGCTTGCGTGCCATTGCTAGGCAACAATACTGGATCATCAATGACAAAACAATTGCAAGAAGCATTGTACATAACTGCGTACGGACCAGAGTGAAGCCCAAATTAATGAGTCAAATTATGGGAAATCTACCAACTAAACGAGTCATGCAGGCTCGGTCGTTCTTTAACTCTGGAGTAGATTACTGCGGCCCCATATGGATTCATCACAAGATTCGATGGAAAACGTCCTGACAAGGCCTATATCGCAATGTTCTGTTGCTTTGCCATGAAAGCAATTCATTTGGAGTTGGTAAGTAACCTCACAACAAACGCCTTTTTGGCCGCTCTCCGCCGGTTTCTTGGACGTCAAAGTGCCAGACGATCCATTGCGATAATGCAACAAATTTTATTGGAGCCAACAATAAATTAAAAGAACTACAAACCAGCATTTTCTCAACCAATGCGCAGGACTCCATAGTTCAGCATTGCAACAAAAGAGAAATAAACTTCAAATTCATTCCCCCACGAGCACCATCCTTCGGTGGCCTATGGGAAGCTGCGGTGAAATCCGCAAAACGGCTGCTAGTATCAATTACAGCCACGGCGTCTTTGACGTTTGAAGAACTCAAGTCGAGACGATTCTCAATTCCCGTGCTATTACTTCCACGTCATCAGACCCCACTTACTAATCAGCTTCAACGCCAGGACACTTCTTGATTGGAGAACCACTGATTGCTCCTCTTGATTTCAACATCATTCCGGGCGGTAAACCGTTAAAAAAAAGATGGGAACTGGTATCACGACTGAAGCACGCCTTTTAGAAACAATGGTCATGTGAGTACCTGCATGAACTTCAGAATCGGCACGAGTGAAAGCATGCATCTCCGAATTTTGAAGAGGGATTGCCAGTCCTTAAAAGGGAAGAATGTGACTGTAATGAGCTGGTCTATGGGAAGAGTTCTCAAAACGTATCCTGGACCAGACAACCTCGTTCGGGTAGTGAATATCAAAACGTCATCTGGAGTATTCAAGAGGCCAGTGACTCGGCTAGCTCCACTGTTCCCAAAAGATGTCAACAACAAGCGCCCACTAGACGAAACCCAAGGTCGACCAGTAATGCCTGTAATTCTAGCGCTTATGTTGATATATCCACTAGCGATGGCTACGCCAATTAAAGTGACGGAATTCAGTAACAAGCCAGGAATATTCTACGAACATTTGGGAACCACGAGAATGGTAGTTTTGAGAATGGTATATTATCAATATTCGGTATATTACGACTTGGATGCATACTGGAATGCAATGAAGGTACTTTCAGTTGGATTAACGGAGCTCTCTCACAAGTGCCGAAGGGCAGGAGTTGACGAACATAGCAGTATGCAGTTCCATTCTAGACCATTTTAAACATCTGTTTGCAGAGCTTAAGGCAGGAAACGACCTAATGCATCTCTCGGCAACATTGTTAGAATCATAGCCAATTCATTATTCGGTGTACTCGACTTCACGTACGCAAAAGATATGGTCAAAACTATCACTAAGGTTAAGGATATTGAGGACTTCCTCCTACAACTGCTTCGAATCCAGACATCCCTTGTTGACTCCACCATCAATTTGGTGCGAAAAGGAAGGTTGGCTACCAACAACCGCTTAAGATCGTTGGAACAACAGATGACCCTCATAAATAAGCAACGAGGACAGTACCAAGGCGCACATTTAGAGCAAGCGTTTATGATCCTCACGACACAATTGAATCTACTTGCAAATGGTTTACAGCGAATGCAGAGTGAGATAACTAATGTATTAACTGATGCTCGCCACAAAACAATCAGTGCAATTTTAATATCACCTACACAGCTACGAGACCAACTCGACCAAATTCGGGATTATTTACCACCCGACCAGATCTTGCCAGTAGCCATAACTGATGTTGTTCAGCTATACAAATGTATGCGCAAGGCAGTACGACTGATACTCACGCCATTTTTCGAATCACAATACCCTTGGTGTCATCAGAATTATAGCTGTCAATACCCATAGAGATCGCTTTATTGGCAGCATATTTGTTTCAATCACTTAACGGCATACAATGTTGACAGTAGATGCGAATTCCAGTTATTTAATAACAAGACTGGAACAGAATGTCACAGAAATCCTGTGCACCTTTTTTACAGTACAGTTTTTAACCATATAATGAATTAATAACAAGACTGGAACAGAATGTCACAGAAATCCTGTACACCTTTTTTACAGTACAGTTTTTAACCATATAATGCCATATAATAACCGTACAATATAGTTAAAAAACTCACCAATCTAACCAATGGATCTTCGCGACCAAGGACCCCATGGAACTTCAGGCAGTATGCAGTGGAGTTTCATCAACAGTCAACATAAAGGCGACTGGTATACTGGAATTGTCCATTGGTTGCACAGCACGCAATTTCAATATAAGTTTGACCACATTCGGCACTATGACCACTGAAGTACAAACTTCGTTCAGTCTGGAAATATCTCCGAGCCCCTAAAGCCCACTAGAGGAACCATCAGAATTCGGGTTAAGGGCTCCCACCCAATCACCAAGTATAGACGACACAGAATTAGAGATCCTACAACATCGGTTAGCCGATCTACAAAGAAAAGATGCACCGTACCAACTGGACCACCAGACAACTATGTCATACACAGCATTGGCCATTTCCGTCATCATACTGATACTGAGCATCCTCATCATGCGACACAGACGGTCGATTTGGACGCCAAAGCTTAGAGGGACTACAAGAAGTTCAATTCCCGAACCTACCCAAGACAATTTACTATAGAGCTGGACGACGGTTGAACACCTGTTCAACGGCCGGGAGAATGTTAAGTCATAAGCATTTAATATTAGGTCACAAGCACATAACAATAGACCAAGTACAATAAATATATAATAAAAAATATTACTACAAACGTTAAAAAACCAAACACTACAGAAACAACAAACTGAAAAGCAGCAAGAACTGCTGACATTACAAGTTCATGCAACCGACAAAATATTGCAGAATATTACACTTTAAATTGTTAATTTATCATTTTTATATTTTTGCTATATTTCCATTAATTTACCACTTAAGCAATATCTATGTATCGAATTAGCTATAAATATTGAACCTTTATAATAAAATCAGAGAAAACTACTCTGAACTCAGTAATTTCTCCACGTCCAATTTGTTCAAGTGCAAGTTGCGGCAACAACCCAGCAATCGGTTTATGTACCCTTTGCTTCTATTCAAACATTTCAGATAAACACACCTGTTACATGATTCTCCAAATGACGGTATTTTACTGCATCACTGTAGTCTTGATCGTGGATGCATTCCGTAAAAATTTCGTAGAATCGTAGCCAATGCCGGTAGTCTCCGTCAAACTTTGGAATTTCTACTGGTGGTATTACAAACGGAGGTGCAATCGCGAGTTTTTGTGTTGATGCTGAAGTTGATTTCGATTCTTCGCTCAAAAACGAAAAATATTCTGCTCGTACAACCTGAAATCTGTCATCGGTGTGTGCATCATTTTTTATGGCTGGTTCCAGGTCGATGAGATCATGGTATCCCGTGACGATTTCCTTCCATAGCTCCTTCATGTGTTGTCTGACGTGTGTGGACACTTCCCGTCCTTCGGTGCGGTTGCACAGCAAGTCTTCCATATCGTCTAATCGTCCTTCATGTCTTCGTTTTAATGATGTTAATCGAAGGTCTTCTCCTTCGTTTCCTCGTGATGATTGTGCCTTTGGCTCGAGATTTTCGCCTGTTTTCCGGGGCCTTTGCGACGGGCCTGACACTGATGTGATTCCATCCGAAAATATTGCTTCATATTTTTTCACAAGCTCTTCTAGCGCTTTTGCCTTTGTGAAATACTCATTCTCAGGACTTAGTGCTAGCTCCTTGAGCTTGGCATCATTTTTTTTAAACTGGGTCCATGAGTGAGTGAGCTGTCTGAGTTTCTCTTTGAAGTATCCTCCCTTGAGTTTACGCTCTGCAGAGTCCTTAGTGAAGTTTCTTATTAGCCTTTGGATGACTATGTTGCTTTAAATTTGCTCATCAATGAGCATTTGGATTACGGGGTCTGATTCTGATCCCATTGTTGCAATGTATCTCTCCTCTCTCCTTTTTTTTTTTTTTTTTTTTTTGTTGAGGTTTGTGTTCAAGTTGTGATCCTAAAGGATCACGTCGGGGTCACCAAATGTTCTGGGTTGGTTTTCCTCAAGTACCGGTGGTATGGTGGTTCGGCTGATTCCTTATCGGCCGGTCCTACTGGCGGTCCGTTTCACGGGAGCAACACTCTAAGTAGGTTAGATAGCGCGGGGTCTGCTGGTGGTCCGTTTCACGGGAGCAACACGAGAAGTAAGGAGGTGACGCGGGGTCTACTTGTGGTCCGTTTCACGGGACCAACACTAGAAGTAGACTGGTATGCCGCGGATTCTACTTGTGAACCGTTTTACACAGGATCACTAGAAGTAGGTTGATTTTAAGTGCCGTGGTTCAGACACTGAGTAACGAGACGATTGACTCTGATTTCGGAACTGTCTTTATTTCAGAAGAATAACTCTTATATAAAATGCTAAATTATACATCATTAAATCTAAGAAAGGTCAAAGTTCTGGACGTGCTAAACTAAGGTTAATGCCAGGGTCACCCACCTCTGAGTCTGCTGACTCAGATTGTTTGTTCATGTACTGCTTGCGCATTTCGGCTTAGCTGGCTGGTTTTTACTTGCATCGGTCAGTCGGTCATTCTTCCCGCTGATATGCTGCTTCTGCTTTTGGCGCCGTCTACTAGTGCCGGGTTAATAGGTTGGATATAGTTTTATGCTTATTACTAATTGTTTATAGGTGAGAAAATCGGTTAGTGGGTTTGTATATTGCGACATGCTGATGCATATTGATTGGATCAAATTACTAAGTGTGCATATAGGGTAGTAGGTCTTGGCACTAGGTGCCAACAATCCCCTTTGAGGGAGGAATGTGATGCCCGGTCACCGGGACCGGAGGGCTCCCTTCATATCCAGACAGAGGGATCAAAACTCAACGGCCAGGTGGGAGGCGGTTACTTTTGTGAGCATTTGAGCCTAAAGGAGTCCTTCAGACTCCCTGACCACTGCAGTGTTTTCCAGGATGCAGTAGTAGCCATTAGGGCTGGAATCCCCAGCACTAAGGGGCAATCGGGATACAATATGCATCTTCTCAGATAGTCAGGCAGCGCTCAAGGCACTTGACGGATTCTCGTCCAACTCCAGGACAGTCAATGATTGTCGCAGATCTCTCAACGAGATGGCTGAACAGCATGACATCTACCTCATTTGGGTTCCCGGTCAAAGGGATCACGAGGGAAACTGCGCCGCAGATGAACTATCTAAGGCAGGGACTACCAACCCTCTCCTACCGTAGAAAGAACTTCTAGGCATTCCCTTGGCTCCTTGCAGGCGAAAATGCAGGGAGTTTTTTGACCTGGCAACCAATAGGAAATGGAGTAATCTCCAGACCTGTAGAACCTCACGTCTGATCTGGCCGACACACTCTCAGAAAAGATCGGGGAGACTTATTGCTTCCACCAGACCAGACGGCAGCCTAGCGGTTGGGGCAATTACTGGACACTGGCTGATAGGCGAACACGTGGCCAAGCTTGCAGTCCCCCACAATGATTATTGCAGGAGCTGTAGGGATGAAGAGGAGGTAGAATCGGTCACGCACCTCCTATGCCACTGCCCGGCACCCGGTCGCAGCAGACTCAAACACTTCTTCGGGTCCGCTGAACTCTCGGACCTTAACGATTTCTGCACGTGCACTGGTTGCCTTCATAAAAAAATCAGGTTGGGACCATGGGAGCCCGCGGGGTTTTGAACGCAAATACGCATCCTTTCTTTGATCCGTAGTGTCGCAGTTCGCCCGCTTCGCCCTCGATTTGCTCCGCGAAGTGGCGACTCGCTCCGACGAAGTACGTCGCGTTGTCGCAGTGAACGATCTGCGGACATCCTCGGACCCCAACAAACCTTTGAAATGCTCGTAAAAAGAAATCAGTTGACAAATCAACCATGCCAGAAAAATAAAAAAAAAAAATTTGACGAATAAGAATATTTTTTATATGCAATTTTGTACACCTATGTATATATCATATTTTTCTGACACTAAAATTGATATCCGAGGTTTTTTTATTATTAGTATTGTATGTAAAATGTGTGTTTTATAATTTAAAATCTAGAATTTTACAATGTTGATATTATTATAACTTTTTTTGTTTTTCAGGAAAAATATTCATTTTGTTTATTTTTTTTATTATATTGAACAAATTTTTCCTGTGAAAGAGAAAGAGAAAGAGAAAGGTGTCTTCTAATTGTTAAATAAGATTATTTTGTCTCAAAAAATGTAAAATGAAAGGTGTCTGTTTGTTATAAAGTTTCGAGAACGATGAAAAAGGAAAATACGTGCTCTCGTTATAATTCAATATATATTCAACAATAATCTTAAGCCTAGCTAGCTATTGCTAGCTATCTGTTGCGGCGAATTCGCAAGAGAGTGCAACTAAGCTTTTATTTTGCTCCCGCTCCGCCCCATGCGAACTTATACTAGACATCAATTTGTTTTAGACTTCAGTATTTTTATCTTATTATGCTACTAATGCTAATTATGTATGTCTTAGTATCCTGACGCGAGCCATGGAGATAAACTGCTCTGGCAGAAGACTTCTGATCCAGTCTCGCTAGGGCGTACGCATAGTGATCCCTTGAAGTAAAGTGAAGGCGCGACGCCCAACCTTCAGGGGGGCACAAATCCTTTCAGCCACAAATCCAGCATACGCTCTGCATGCCGGTGATTGGCGAAGAGTAGCGAACGAAACAGAGGGTGTGACCTGAGACCAAAGCTCCAAGGCTCCAAGGAAGCATTTAGTGCCCGGCGTATGCCCTGGAGGTATGTGAATTGGCGACCAATTGGTTGGAGGTGTGTATATGGGCACCAACCCAGAATGGTGACCGGTGAAGAATGGGAAGACGAGTGTTTGACATGGCGCATGGCGGAGGTCTGTATAACAGGCAGTCTACGTACAACGCCTAGCGACGCCCTAGATATCATCCTTGACCTACTGAACTGATGGGGGTAAAGATAGCCACTCTGGCGGCAATAAGACTGCGAGAGGCGAATCTATGGAGCAAGAATAGTTTTGGTCATACCAGACTGGACCTACATCACTTCACTAGCGCTTAGGTAAAACCATTGCCCCAGCGGTAACACAAGGAGCCCTAGCGGCTCAAGTGGAAACGGGGGGGTCTTCTATGACCCCCTAGCATCACCGCCATAACCTAAGCTATAGGTGTTGCAAATGTTATTAATTTTTCGGATAACTTTGGAATCGCTGACAATTTTGAGATGCCTCTGTAGTTGGCAGCATCGGATCTTTTCCCCGACAATTCTGATAGATACGATTGATAGAAGATGTTTGTTTTTTTAAGAGTCGGATTGGACAGATGTTGGGAGCTTGACTCCAGCAGGCTTCGAATTTTTATACCCTTGCAGAGGGTATTATAATTTTGGTCAAAAGTGTGCAACGCAGTGAAGGAGACATCTCCGACCCTATAAAGTATATATATTCTTGATCAGGATCACCTCCTGAGTCGATATGAGCATGTCCGTCTGTCTGTCTGTCTGTCTGTTTCTACGCAAACTAGTCTCTCAGTTTTAAAGCTATCGAGTTGAAACTTTGCACACACCCTTCTTTCCTTTGCAGGCAGTATATAAGTCGGAACTGCCGGGATCGGTCGACTATATCCTATAGCTGCCATATAACTGATTGATCGGAAATGCCATAACTTCGTTGTTTTTTAAGATAGAGGGTCGGGACTTTCCACACATGTTATATTTGATCAACATATCTTATGTACAAAATTTCATAAGGATCGGCCGACTATATCCTATAGCTGTCATAGAACGATCGGAATTGGCATAACTTTGGTGTTTTTTAAGTTAGAAAGATGGGACTTGGTACAGATTACTCTTTGGGCAAAATAATTCAATATGCCAAATTTCATAAGGATCGGCCGACTATATACGATCCGCTATATATCTAATAATATAAGATGCGTGGCGCCACCTAGCGGACTGCGACTGAACTGCAAGGGTATATCAACTTCGACTCCGCCCGAAGTTAGCTTTCCTTTCTTGTTTTTCTTTACCTTACTCGGCTGATGCTCTTTTACAAATATGTCCTCTGGCCAGAAGCCAGGCGAATAGCGCCACAAACATCGGCACTGGCTCACGTATCATGAAGGATGACATGCGCATCGAGTAGGAGTATTTAAATTTTCTAATGTCTTCCACTCTAATAACGGCCTTGGTTTTGGCTTTGATATAAGCCGAGATATCAATCTCCGCTAGCCGTGAGACAAATATTTGTCTAACAGGTGGGATTACCTGTAATGGTTTTGGTGCCATGGTCGGTAATACCGCGGCATCAGTCCGTTCCGGGGGTCCGGGCGGCGGGTTACCATTTCTAGTGGAAGCTATGGGGGTTAATTCTAGGGTATTCCTGGGAATCACTTGGAGTGATGCCATGGAGGACAAAGCAGACAAGTTATGCTTTGGCGCGCGTGTTTGGACTCCCGGTTTAAGTGGTGGTTAAGTAACCATTTCCATTCTTCTTTGTTTCCATTGTGGATTGTGGGGATGATCTTACAGGAATTGGAGCCTTCCCCTTTCCTTTCTCTAGCATTCCTGCTATGTCGTTTGGTGTTTTCAAAGTTTCCCTGTAAAAGTTTCGAAAAAACTGAACGGTTGTGACCGACTATGTGTTGATTACGGCCGTCTGAACAAGTTCTTAAAGAAGGAGAATTTTCCGATCCCGGATATCGAAGAGCGTCTTCAAGAGGCGACCCGATTTAAGTATTTTACCTCACTGGATTGCCTCACGCACCTGAATGCCGAAAATTTACAGCATTCATCACCACGGATGGACTATCTTTTTGATTCTGAATATTATTTCCCTTGTTAGTGAAATAATGTTCACCAGGAATAGTCTCATATAATCCATAGATGCGAACTTTTAGTTTTTCTGTTTAATGTTTTTTGGTCTAAGCAGCCACCAGATAAGCCAATTGAATGTCTTTTCTGTCTCTCACCCAGTTTCGCATGCACTTTGTTTTTATTTGTAGCGCATGATCTTTTGGTAGCTTTGGAAGAGCTTCTGCGCCTAAGCTTTTTGTTATGAACTTGTATTTTCGGCATTCGTTGAAAAATTTATAATGCACACATTTAAATGTTTCTAAATTAATTGTCTAAATCGTAAGAAAAAAAATCTATCTAACGATCCTGTTCTTAAAGTTTGTTGAGATAGCCCTTAATATGGTGCTAGCTGTGAAGCAATGGCATTACACAAAAATATCCGGTGGCCGATTGGCATTTTGCAGCTTGCGCACATAAAAAATTATTACAATAATGCATTTTATTCATTTTATTTAAATAAGATGTTTCTTTGTTAGGCTGCCCGCGACTGCAGTCCGAAATATAACATCCCAAACGAACATTGATCCCGATCAATATAAAATTTGACAGATGGTATAAGAATATAAGATTTTTTGGTCGAAAGTGTGCAACGCAGTGAAGGAGACATCTCCGACCCTATAAAGTATAAGTTGTAATAAGTTCTTTGTGTTACCAGCTTGTGTTTTGTTAACAATCTTTTGCTTATATAAAGTTAGTGTTTTTCAATAGTATATATCACCTCCTGAGTTAGAGCTGGAAAAACATTGATGTTGGCCACAATCGATGTTGTCGATGTTTTGGAATGAAAACATCGATTATAATCGATTATCGAAAAAAAACGAATATTTTTTGTCGTTTAAATTTAACTTATTTAATTCAGATTGTCACCGTTTGTTCGACTGTCGTCGCATGCAGACGTGTTTTTTATTGTGCTCCGGGAAAAAATATTCAATATAATCATAATAGTGCAGTGACTGGTCTAAGAAATCTACATTAACGCGAAAAGACGCTTTTTGCGATGAAATCGCTAATGTTTATATTGATTAATTAATTAACTAATTAATATAAAACACAACTCTTAAAACTCAAACTAAATCAACCTCGGCTGCAATGAGCTTAAACGACGTTCGCACACAACGTCAACGTGAGCAAGACGAGAGACGGCTTTTAAAGCAACCGAAAACCATGCAAGCTCTGATCAAGCGCGGTCAATTACCCCCAACTTGACCGAATTCTTAAACGTAGAGAGCGAGTGAGCGCGTTCCTGCTCCCCCTCGATACCATCGATATCTCTGCAGCCAAAGAGTGCAGTAACTAGCACCTCAATTTCTTTGACAACGTCAACAGTAACAACAACAACAACCGCAACTGTATCGACAGCGCGTTTAACGACGTCATCAGCTAGCAGCGCAAATAGTAATACGTCCGCGCTGCCCGAAAACCAAAACAAAAACAATGACTATATTAAGCCGGCTGTGCAGACTGGCATGGATCGCTACATCCAAATCAAAAGGAAGCTGAGCCCCCTGAATTCCAAACGCAAAATAACCCGTGGCAATGCTAGCCTAGCAGCAAAAGAAACGCCCACTAACTCAAACCGATTTAAAATCTTGGGAGACGCCGATGAGGTTGAGGCGGTCGAATCCACTGAAGTTGAGAAAAGGACGCCAAAACCTCCGCCTATCTATATACGCGAAAAAAGTTCCAATGTTCTTGTCAACAAAATTATTGAGCTTATTGGTAAGGATAACTTCCACATAATACCCCTTGTAAAGGCAAACAGTCAAGAAACAAAAGTTCAAATGAAGTCTGAAGATAACTATAGAGTATTATCAAAATATCTTACCGAGAATAAAAAGAACTTTTACACATATCAGCTAAAAAGCAGCAAGGGCCTGCAAGTCGTACTTAAGGGCATAGAGACGAAGTAACGCCTGCAGAGATAAAAAAGGCGCTACAGGAGAAGGGTTTTAGCGCCAAGACAGTCTTTAATATCCTTAACAGGGATAGAAAGCCGCAGCCACTCTTTAAGGTTGAGCTCGAACCAGAAACCATGCTCCTGAAGAAATACGAAGTGCACCCAATATACAATCTTCAGTACCTGCACCGCAGAATTACAGTTGAGGAACCGCACAAACGCAATGGCCCGGTACAATGTGCGAACTGCCAGGAATATGGCCACACAAGGTCATACTGTAAACTGCGCCCGGTGTGTGTAGTTTGCGGAGAGCTTCATGACTCCGCACACTGCCCAGCGAGCAAAGATGACAGCAACTCGAAAAAGTGCGGCAACTGCGGTGGCAACCACACTGCTAATTATAGAGGATGCCCAGTCTATAAGGAGCTGAAAAGTCGCATCCACCAGAAAGGAATAGCTGCCCGCACCCAAAATGGACAGTTCACGGCGTCCAGATCAAACCCTGAAGTCTTCTTCTCGACTGCAGCCAGATCCTCACTAGGACCCATTAACTCTGACAAAAACGTGACATATGCAAGTGCCTTAAAATCAGGACCGGCGACACCTGCCTCAAGAAGCTCATTTCTGCAATCAGCATATCCAGAACCGTACACGGCTCAGCAACATCAACCAACAGAGCAGCCAAAAAGCAACTTTGAAGCTATGATATGCAGCCTACAACAAAGCCTGACGGAATTTATGTCGTTTATGCGCACAACTATGCAAGATTTAATGCGAAACCAAAATCTATTGATTCAAATGCTGGTTTCACAATAATCCAAATAATGGCTTTCCTACGGATATCTACGTGAAACGCTAACGGCGTTTCGCAACATAAACTTGAGTTAGCTGAATTTTTACTCGACAATCATATCGATGTAATGCTGCTTTCGGAAACACACCTTACAAACAAATACAATTTTCAACTACGAGGATATTCATTCTACAGAACAAATCATCCAGATGGTAAAGCACATGGTGGGACCGGAATTCTAATCAGAAGCCGCATAAAGCACCATTATCAAAACAAATTTGCTAAAAACTACCTACAGGCCACATCTATAAATATACAACTAAATACTGGCAACCAACTTACACTAGCCGCCGTATACTGCCCCCTCGCTTCAATATAGCTGAAGATGAGTTTATGCAGTTTTTCAACACACTTGGAGACCACTTCATAGCAGCAGGAGACTACAATGCCAAGCACACACACTGGGGATCCCGTCTCGTGACTCCAAAAGGGAAGCAGCTCTATAATGCAATTATCAAAGCCAAGAACAAGCTCGACTATGTTTCTTCTGGCACACCAACATACTGGCCGGCAGACCCAAGGAAACTACCAGATTTAATAGACTTTGCGATTACTAAAAACATCCCAAAAAATCTGATAAGCGCCAATTGCCTATCGGATCTCTCATCTGATCACTCGCCTGTCCTGTTTATTCTACTGCGACATCCAGGAACATTGGAACAACCATTAAAATTGACCTCACAGAAAACCAATTGGGTTAAGTACAGAAAATATATCAGCTCACACATTGAGCTAAGTCCTCATCTCCACGATGAAGCCAACGTAGACAGCTTTGTTAATTCACTTGAGTCTGTACTCGTCTCTGCAGCTCGAGCCTCAACATCGCAAACTATAAATACACAAAGCAATAAAAAGACAAATCTACAAATCGATCAGCTCGTCCTCGAAAAGCGGCGTTTACGTCGCGAGTGGCAATTCCACAGATCGCCATCTGCTAAGCAAAGCTTTAGACATGCCTCACGTCAACTTACTAAAGCCCTACAGCAAGAAAAAGATTATGTCCACCGCCGCTATATAGAGCAATTGTCAACTTCTAGTACAAAACACTCACTATGGAGAGCTCACCCAACTCTAAGCTCACCGATCGAAACTGTGATGCCTATTAGAAATCCCACAGGCGGCTGAGCGCAGCGACGCAGACAGAGCCAGCACGTTTGCCAATCACCTTAAAAAAATCTTCCAACCAAATCCGGCCACTAGTGCCTTTACTTTGCCGACTTTACCATATGAGCCTCAGCTTCAACATGAACCAATCGAGTTTCGCCCAAACAAAATCGCTAATATCATCAAAAACCAACTAAATCCGAAAAAATCACCAGGCTGCGACCTCATAACTCCCAAAATGATCATTGAGCTTCCATATTGCGCCGTCTGCACTATCACCCAGATCTTCAATGCCATCGCAAAACTTTGCCACTTTCCAGCGAGATGGAAAAAGTCAATTATAATAATGATAGCAAAGCCGGGAAAAGACCACACAATTCCCACGTCGTATAGACCTATAAGCCTACTGTCATGCTTATCTAAACTCTTTGAGAAATGCATTCTGACTCGAATAAACACATACCTAAGGATCCAGGAAGGAATCCCGTCACATCAGTTTGGGTTTCGTGAAAAGCACGGAACAATTGAGCAGGTCAACCGGATAACAGCAGAAATTCGGAATGCATTCGAAAAACGCGAGTACTGTACCGCATTATTTCTAAATGTCTCTCAAGCATTTGATAGAGTCTGGCTAGAAGGTCTAATGTACAAGATCAAGACAATGCTCCCTTGTAATACCCACAAGCTTTTAGAGTCTTACCTTTACGACAGAAAATTTGCTGTGAGGTGCAACACAGATATATCTGACGAATTCACTGTTGGAGCCGGAGTTCCTCAAGGAAGTGTACTCGGACCAACATTATATGTTCCCTACACAGCAGACATCCCGTCAAGCACACGACTAACAACATCTACGTTTGCTGATGATACAGCTATTCTTAGCCGCTCAAAATGCCCGATTCAAGCAACTGCGCAGCTAGCTCTTCATCTGGTGGATGTTGAAAAATGGCTATCAGACTGGCGAATTAAAGTAAACGAACAAAAATGCAAGCACGTTACGTTCACCTTGAACGCTTACGCTAAACAACACCCTACTCCCGCAAGCAAACGAGGTAACATATCTAGGAGTACACCTCGATAGAAGACTCACATGGCGTCGGCACATAGAAGCTAAAAGAACCCACCTAAACCTAAAAGCCAGCAGCCTTCATTGGCTTATCAACGCTCGGTCTCCCCTTTGCCTTGAATATAAAGTCCTGCTGTATAACTCGGTACTTAAACCCATATGGACGTACGGCTCCCAGTTATGGGGGAATGCCAGCAATAGCAATATTGACATAGTCCAGCGAGCTCAGTCGAAGATCTTGAGAACAATCACCGGGGCACCGTGGTACGTTCGCAACGAAAACATACATTGCGACATAAACATTCTTCCAGTCAAAGATGTGATCGCAGAACAGAAGGAAAAGTACCTTAGCAAGCTATTGTCGCACCCTAACCACCTGGCGAGAGGTCTAACAAGGTTGAGCAACCAATCACGACTTCGTCGCAATGACCTACCCACCCAGCGACTGTCTTGAGGAACGTGCAACCAGAATGCAGTCTTAGTCTACTGTTAGTTAAATGTTAATGTTAAGATTTGAAAACTTATTGTTAGTCTCAAAATTAAGAGAAGAAATAAAAGCAAAGTTTAATAAAAAAAAAAAAAATTAGATTATAAAGGAAGCTGTTTTTGTTCAAAAATAACAACATGTTAACAATTTTTGGTTTAAGAGAGCTCCTGCGCTCACTAATGACTTGGCCAGCTTTGCTAAAGATCCTCTCGGACGCCGTGGAAGATGCTGAAACGCAAAAGTATTGCTTTGCAATGCTTTTTAAAGCTTCCATGGAATCTGGGCATTTGTTTATCTGCTTACATTTGAAAATTTGTTAAAATTTGTTATCTGCTTACCACGCTTTCTGTTTCTCGGTTGCAAGTGACGATAATCGATGTTTCCAGAAAACCATCGATGTTTAAAATATTTTTGTCAACATCGATGTTACATCGATGTTTTTTCCACCTACAGTCAGGAATTTCATGTTTCATTTTTTATAGTCTACGACTTCTGATTCTTATTGCTAAGTCTGATTGTTTCTAGGGGTATCTCAGATGACAATAAGATCGAATGATCCTCGAATTATTATGGGAAACATGTGGATGTGTATGTGGTGTGGATTTAGGCATATATATATATATATTTATATATATCTTTACTTATCCATTTTTTTTTACCCCAACAGCGGGATGACAGACAGAGGCCTGAAGATCAAGTATTAATGCGAGCTTTGCGAGACTTTAATATTCCTAAGATTGTTACTGATGATGTACCTGTATTCATGGGTTTGATTGGAGATTTATTCCCAGCGCTTGATGTTCCTCGCAAGAGGAACCCAGAGTTCGAGGCGGTAATTAAAAGATCTGCAATAGATTTAAAACTTCAACCTGAGGATGGTTTTATACTCAAAATAGTACAGTTGGAAGAGCTCTTTGCTGTGCGCCATTCAGTATTCATAATTGGATTTGCTGGTACTGGAAAATCAGAAGTTTGGAGAACTTTGAACAAAACGTATCACAATCAGAAGAGAAAACCTCATTATAATGATCTGAATCCGAAAGCTGTTACCAATGATGAATTATTTGGAATCGTAAACCCAGCCACTCGAGAGTGGAAAGATGGACTTTTTTCCATTTTAATGCGGGACCAAGCCAACCTAGGTGGTACTGGACCTAAATGGATTGTACTTGATGGAGATATTGACCCCATGTGGATTGAAAGTCTTAACACAGTGATGGATGATAATAAAGTTTTAACCCTAGCTAGCAATGAAAGAATTGCTCTTACAAAGGAAATGCGATTGCTTTTTGAAATCGCTTCTTTGCGGACGGCTACACCGGCAACGGTTTCTAGAGCGGGGATTCTTTATATTAACCCCCAGGACTTGGGGTGGACCCCATTTATACAGTCATGGTTGGGAACTCGTTCAAATTCTAGTGAGGTGTCTTTGCTTAATGTTTTATTTGATAAATATGTTCCACCCCTCTTAGAAATATTCAGAAATCGGTTAAAGTCAATAACTCCTATATCAGACATTGCTCGCTTGCAAATGACTTGTTTCCTATTGGATAGTATGTTAACACCGCAAAATGTTCCAAACGACTGTCCAAAAGACTGGTATGAGATCTATTTTGTTTTTTGTATTGTATGGGGATTTGGATCCTCGCTTTTCCAAGATCAGATTATTGATTGGCGAAACGAGTTTAGTAAATGGTTTCTTAATGAATACAAAACTGTTAAGTTTCCAGCTACTGGAACAATATTTTCTTTTTACATTGACAACGAAACAAAAAAATTTTTACCCTGGACCAATTTGGTTCCCGATTTTGAATTAGACATGGACTTGCCCCTGCAGTCGAATTTGGTAAATACAGCAGAGACGACTCGCTTGCGCTTTTTCATGGATACGCTAATTGAAGCAGATCATCCACTTATGTTAATCGGACCTTCTGGATCTGGAAAAACCATTCTTATGAACGCAAAACTGAATGCCCTTCCCACCGATAAATATGCAGTTACAAATGTACCGTTTAATTTTTATACAACTTCTGAGATGCTGCAGCGCATTTTAGAGAAACCACTCGAAAAAAAGGCAGGTCGTAATTACGGCCCAATTGGAAACAAACGCATGATATATTTTGTTGATGATATGAATATGCCAGAGGTTGATAAATATTTTACAGTACAACCGCATACATTAATTAGGCAGTTCATGGACTACCACCATTGGTATGATCGTCAGAAAATGACACTAAGAGATATTCATAAATGCAACTTCGTGGCATGCATGAATCCATCCGCTGGTTCATTCACAATAGATCCACGACTTCAGCGGCATTTTTGTTCATTTGCTGTTAAGTAAGTTTTCTAAATATACTAACTCTACTAATATACTTTTTAATATTATATATTTATTGAATAACACCAATGATTTTTAGTGCCCTAAAAATTCATTGAAGTCATTGTAATCATATATTCTCTAAAATCCAGTAAATGACAACGAAACCAACCAAAACCTCCAGCTGCTCCTTAAAAACGCCGCAAACGCACCGTCGCGCTTGTCACTCCTGCTGGTGAAATGATCCTGTTGGGCTCGCCCTTTGCCGATCTCAAAGCTGGTTGATACTCCCTCGCGGGCACGTTTAATTCCTGACATCTTAATTGTTCCTGATGAGTTAAATTGCGCTCGTCCCAATAATGTGATGGTCGGGCTTTGGACCACACAATCTTGCCTGATTGTCAGTTTGCCTACGCCATCGATGATGAATTGATCCTTTTCGGCCGAGCATACATATGTCATTGTTATTGGCTTCGTGGTCCCAAAGATCCATGCATTCTGCTCTGTCGATTGAACCCATTAACTGGTCCCTTTTATTGGCTCTGGCTTACATTCCCTTGCCCGATGTCTTGATAATGCTGCCATTGTACACGGGAGTTGATGGGCGTCCGGGCCAAAGAGCGTCTGCTTAAACTCGCATACGTTTTTTCCGTTCTTGCCGCTGATACACTGCCTAAGGTGTTCTTGATTGATCGCGACTGGTGTTTTCGATGATCATCCATTGCTAAGTATATTGTTTCCGTCTTGGTTATCACCAGGCCTTCTCTCGTTATTTGTGGAATTGGCTCCATCCGATACACTGTGAATTCGTCCTCTTCGACTAATGGAATGCTTGTATGGAATATCAATAAGTCCTCGGTTTCTTGTACCCAAGTGTTGGCCAATCGATATAAGCCTCGTGCTGTTTCACTGGTGATGGGTAATCGTCTTCCCGGTGGGAAGGATCACCTGTTTTGCTGGTTCCATCGACACCAATGCAGGGCTTCATTTTCCTTTGTGACCCCGATTAGCACATTCAATACAGCATCCTGGACTCGACGAATGTAGCTTGCCAATTCTGACGAACAATTCTGAGATTGCATGCGGAAGATACCGATCAGCCGCATGACTTTTCACCTTGATTCTGGCTAGACTGACTTGTAGGTCCTGCATCCTCTTCTGAGTTTCGATCGTCGTCCTCCTTATAATGTTGATGTTGGTATCCAGAATCGACGTCTGGTTCTCCACGATTTTATGTGTGATGGTTTCTTGGGCTCTTAGTCTTCCACTAATCTCTTCCATCCGTTTGGCATATTGATCGTCGAGTACTCCGAACAGACCATTCGCGATATTTCCAACTATGTTCAGTGCTCCGCGCTTTTGTCGTTGATGATGCATTAACTGATCGGCATCTTGGATTTCCGCCACTTCCTGTTGCAACGTTTGTGTGATCGTGGGGCAGACCTTGTATGCCGTTGGGCATGGGTTTTATAGATTGTATACCTTGTTTGACTGTCTCGATCTCTTGTGCCAATTGACTGAGGTCAAAAAATGTGATGAGTGTCCATTCGGCAGATTTGATTAATATCCTATCGGTGGCTTCTATGATGGTCCCGGTCACGTTGTTGATTGGAGTGCTGACAACCGGGTTACTAGCCTTCCTTTTTGGTGGTGTAATCACCAAAATGAGTATCATTGTTGGGACAAGCATTTTTTTTTTTTGTTTGTTTGTTTGTTTTTTTTTTTTTTTTATTGGTTTCCTCCTTCGTATTATTAATTGGTAGCACCGCCAGTAGATGTATGGCCCGTGTTATATTGCCGGATGTTGTTCATATGTCTGCAACTTGGATCTCGCCGTCTTTACCAGGATGGACTTTCTACGATGCTTCCGAGGGGCCAGTTCAACGGAGCGATGTTGCCTTCCTTTATTATAACCAGATCACCAATCTTTACCGTCTTACAACTTCTTGTCCACTTTGATCGATTCTGTAAATCATGTAGGTACTCGTGGCTCCAGCGTGTCCTGAATTATTTTCGTAATTGTACGAGACGCTTCCACCAAGTGAGTAAACCTGTGCGTTGCCTTGATTGCCTTGAGTGAATATCGGGTGGTGCCGTTATAGAGGTTCCCCAATCAGGAAATGCCCTGGCGTTAATGCCGTAAGATCCGTTGGGCCGGAAGAGACAGATGTCAACGGGCGAGAATTTAGAATGGCTTCTATTATAAATTGGTAGCACCGCCAGTCGATGTATGTCTGCAACTCGGATCTCGCCGTCTTTACCAGGATGGACTTCTACGATGCGTCCGAGGGGCCATTTCAACGGAGCGATGTTGTCTTCCTTTGTTATAACCAGATCACCAATCTTTACCGTCTTAAAACTTCTGGTCCAGTTTGATCGATTCTGTAACTCATGTAGGTACTCGTGGCTCCAGCGTGTCCAGAATTCTTTTCGTAATTGTTCGAGACGCTTCCACCTGTGCGTCGCCTTGATTGGTGATTATCGGGTGATGCCGTTAGAGGTTCCCCAATCAGGAAATGCCCTGGCGTTAATGCCGTAAGATCCCTTGGGCTGGAAGAGACAGATGTCAACGGGCGAGAATTTAGAATGGCTTCAATATCGATGACTATGGTTTCAAGTTCTTCATGAGTTAGTGAGGCGGTATATAACGTTCGTTTCAATAAATTCTTTGCTGATTTTACTGCGGCTTCCCACTGGCCTCCGAAATGGGGTGCCCGAGGTGGTATAAATTTGAATTCTATGCTCAGATTTGCGGAGGTCTTGTGTATCATTGCTTGTGCCTCCTCGGCGAAGATTGCTTCCTTTACTTCTAATAGTTTGTTGTAGGCTCCAACAAAATTAGTCGCGTTGTCACTATAGATTTTCGATGGTTCAATGTGTGATGATTCCTTTTGCACACATGACATGAGAACCTGGATTTGCATGAGTTAGTGAGGCGGTATATAACGTTCGTTTCAATAAATTCTTTGCTGATTTTACTGCGGCTTCCCACTGGCCTCCGAAATGGGGTGCCCGAGGTGGTATAAATTTGAATTCTATGCTCAGATTTGCGGAGGTCTTGTGTATCATTGCTTGTGCCTCCTCGGCGAAGATTGCTTCCTTTACTTCTAATAGTTTGTTGTAGGCTCCAACAAAATTAGTCGCGTTGTCACTATAGATTTTCGATGGTTCAATGTGTGATGATTCCTTTTGCACACATGACATGAGAACCTGGATTTGCATGAGTTGACTGTATGGTCAATATGTTATTCTTTGTGTTCTTTCACTCAGAGTCATATCCCAAAACCTTTGGCAGGTTTGAAATCGATGAGAGTTCTACCATGATAGTACATGATGGTACACATGATAGGGTATGGGAATCTAAATTTTCTTCTGCTGATGCATCTTGATTGAGTAGTAGGTCTTGGTACTAGGTGCCAACATTAGTGGGTCTGATGCTTGTATCTTGTGACCTGCTGATGCATCTTGATTGGGTAGTAGGTCTTGGCACTAGGTGCCAACAAGCCATATGCATGTGCGTCGCTAGAAGAGGTTAGCCACCTCCTAAGCCGAGGAGTTCGAGGAGGTGACTCTATAAGAAGAGGCGTTCAAAAGTCAAGCCTCCGCAGATCCTCGCTGGGATCACAGTCAGGTGGTAGACAGGAGGTGGCAGAAAGTATAACCGCTCCAGAACCCGCCAGAACAACAGAGCCCCCCAGGACAAGAATGGATGCAGAGAAGGCAGCCAGAGGGACGAAGCCATCTGAGGCACCAACAGCCGAATCAGCAATGGGTCACAAATCCAAGGCAGCAACAGCCAAATTAACATTGGGCGGTGGGCCCCAGGCAACAGCAGGCAATTCTCCAATGGGCTGCAAGCCCAAGACAGTGAAAGCCGAATCAGGAATTGGCAGCAACTCCTAGGCAAGGACTTATAGAAAACCCAGTGCAGGCATGCAACAGGTGCGGAGGCATGGACCATTGGGCGAGTGGGTGTAGGAACCTCAGAATATTGTTCTGTAGAATGTGCGGAATGTACCCCCAACAGGGGTAAGGAGCACAGAGTGCTGCCAACGGGCGCTAAATGCGCAGCGATCTCAGCCGTAGAGAAGAAGGCAACGGCTGGATAGATTTCGGAAAAGTTAGCGGAAAATGAACAGCAACGAGAAGATTGGTTGAAGTTGGCCAATGGGAGCCACACGGAAACTCGAATGGTACTCCTGACGACAGTAAGCTTTGGCAACATGGAAAACAAAGTCAAAATGCTGGTGTTGCGAGGCATCTAAGACAGCGAAGTTTTAGGATATGATTTCCTCGCAGGTTTCCTCACAGAAAGGTTGTTCAAACGAAACGCAGCTCAGGATTACGAAGGACGCCATCCCAAGGAAGAACCGAAGAATGCAAAGGTGAAAGAGCTGCTGGAGAAGGAAAATTAATAAAGGATGCGTACCCGATGCCGAGAATTACTTTCATACTGGAGCAACGACCTAAAAGACGGATATTTGCAAATTCCACTGGAGGAGGGGAGCAGGAAGTACATGGGCTTTACGGTACCAGGGAAAGGTCTGTTCCAGTGGAAAGTGATGCCGTTCGGTTTGCATTCAGCCTCGCCAAAGATCCAAAGGGCTTTGGACCAGATCATAGGCCCGGATATGGCTCCGCACGCGTTTAGATATCAAGATAATATAATTGTGATCGGACAAGGGAGGACAAGGAGCATATGGCGAACTTGAAAAAAGTATTGCGGACACTAAAGGCGGAAAAATTAAGGATAAACACGGACAAGTGCCATTTCTTTAGAGAAGAGCTACTGTATCTGGGTCGCCGGATAACGAGTGAGGGACTTGACATGGATCCCGGAAAGTTAACGGCGGTTCCTGTATGTCAGTTCATTCAGATGGCGTCGTTGTATCGGCGATACGTCCCAGACTTCCCCGGTGTCGCAATGCTATTAAACGATCTCCGACGAAAAGGGACAAAGTAGGAATGTACGGCCAGACACCAAGAGGCGTTTGAAAATCTGAAGTCGGGATTGGCAGAGGATCCAATGCTGGCATGCCCGAATTTCTCAAAGAGATGCGTACTGCAAACAGACGCGACTACTGCGTGGATGCAGTTCTGCCGCAGGACACTGATGAGGGCAAGCGGGTAGTCGCTTACGCCAGTCGAATGCTGATACTCGCAGAGAAAAATTACTCGGCGACCACAGGTACCTGTACCAGTTCGACGAGATCACGGACCATATGCCACTGAAATGGTTGAAGAATTTAGAGAGCCCACTGGGAAGGATTGCGAAATTGGTCTTTAAGCTGTAACAATACGACTATGTAATCGGCTACAGGAGCTAAATGTGGTTACTGATGCCCTTTCCCGTCAGCCGATAACACAGGCCAACAGCAAAAAATCTCCATGCATAACATCACCTGCTCCATTACCTTTAAACCAAAGTCCAGAACAAACATAGGTTCTATCACCCACAGTTTCCGCGGTACACCTAAGACAAGAAATTGATCAAATTTTACCATATATTGAATTATGTAGCCCATGTAATTGCATTGACAATCATTGTTTCTAGTACATATCATTTTTGAAATGTATGTGTACCAACTAAAGTTAAAAAATGGTATCTAGCAGTTACCATATCTTTGGAATACTCATCCAAAGTTGAAATCTCAGATTTTCTACATTAATTTTTGGTCTTCTATGATTTTTCCCCAAACATTTTTATATGGAAGATTTTATTTTCTTATTGCAATCAGTAGATCATACCATGTATTAATTTTGGATTTAAGGAAAAACTCGAAATATTTTTATTGAATTTTTTATAGGTGGTTAAACAATACTTTCTTCAATTAATTTGGAGTTTTTAATCTCATATTTTCAAAAAGTCATGGCTATCTAAAACTGTTTCTTTGTTCAAAACGTATCTATTGCAGGTTCAGCTAATTTAGTAAAGCTTTACAGAAGTTTATTAAGAAGAAAATTAAGAAGTGCCACAGCAAGCGAAGATGTTGAATGCATATGGATAAGCGCATTAATTCAGAAAATACGATAAAACCCATAGAAATATCCAGAGTCCATAATAGAAGCGAGTCTGGTTTACTAATATGTTCCACATAGACCCTGAAGCGAAGTAGTGGCATCATGGAAGCTGTGTGTACCGTTGGACATGAGACAGCAGGTGCTGAAGGAGAACCATGACACATCAACAGCGAGTTATCTAGGCGGACAAAAAACAATTGCAAGGATAGTAGCAAGGTTCTTCTGCACAGACAGTGCAAAACATTCGGTACAAACCAAGTCAGATGCACGCCGCAGGGAAAATGCTGACACAGATCCCAGAGGAGCCATGGGCGACGGTATGAGCGGATTTCGTAGAGTCTTTGCCGAGGTCCAAGAAACACCATGCTGATGGCAATGATTGATTGATTTATAAAGTGGATGGAGATGGTTCCAATGCGGAAAGCAAAAACCGAGACGATGCAGAAGGCAATTTGCGAAACAATTATCGCTCCATTAGTAGAAGCTTCAAAAAGTTCCTCAAGAAGCTCGGAGTACGGCATCAATTTACAGCACCATACATGCAGGGAAGTCCTATGGAAAGGGTCAACAGGACGGTCAAGACAATGATCGCCCAGTAGGAAAAAGGACGAGAACTCATGCGTGTCCGACTCCACGTGATACTCTCCATGTTTCGAAACCCAAGGCAGAAAGCCGAGAATGTGGTAGGCATTAAATGACAAAAAGACATTGGGGACTGGAGCATCACAGGCCGCGCCCTCAGAGAACGAAACGAAGCTCCAAGAAGTGATTGAGCTGGTGCGAAGGAACATGGAGAGAACGGCGCAGAAGCAAGCTCGGCACTACAACCTGAGGAGGCGGGAGTGGAGCCCAAAAATTGGCGACATAGTATGGGAGAAAGAGTAAAATTCGTCCAAAGCAGCCGAAGGTTTCGCGGCGAAATTAGCGCCATGATACGACAAACCTTACACACGACAAGCCTTGGCAAGCTGGCACGGCTGCGCGCATGGAAGAAAAAGAAAGATGAATTGAACGCGCTCGAATGTCATATGAGAGAGCGGGGACGTCAGGGAACGAAGCGTCCCACGACAGCGCAGCTGTGTTTAGAAAATGCAGAAACGCAGAAATTCATTTGGATTGCCTAAACGGGGGAGCGCGGGGTATCTGGACGAAGTCCGGTGGCCTACATAATAACAATATGAATCGGAGAAATGCGACGGGAATTGGTGAAACGAAAGGGTAAATCGAGTCGGGTTGGGTTATTCCCGGACACGATAGGTATCCTGGCGTCACAGCAATAGCGACGGATCGGTCTAGCGTACGCCTTATCGAGTCCTGACCATTACAACCAGGTCTTGTAAAGCGAGGGGTAGCCAGCTCGGGAACTCAAGCCCAACAATAAATCCAAACAGGGAGACCCCGGTCAAGCCAAGAGACTCCTGATCCAGGAGCTGGGGCGTAAGCAGCGCGTATCACCTGAAATTAAAAGAGACGCGACGCCAAACCTGACCATGCCATTTTTAAAACTAATTTTGAAACAGCCCCAAGTCTCTAGAAATACCAAGGTTGTGTCATTTTTGACCGATCAGTTACATGACAGCTATATGATATAGCGGCCCACGACAGCGCAGCTGTGTTTAGAAAATGCAGAAACGCAGAAATTCATTTGGATTGCCCAAACGATGTCCGGTGGCCTACATAATAACAATATGAATCGGAGAAATGCGACGGGAATTGGTGAAACGAAAGGGTAAATCGAGTCGGGTTGGGTTATTCCCGGACACGATAGGTATCCTGGTGTCACATCAATAGCGACGGATCGGTCTAGCGTACGCCTTATCGAGTCCTGACCATTACAACCAGGTGTGATCTTGTAAAGCGAGGGGTAGCCAGCTCGGGAACTCAAGCCCAACAATAAATCCAAACAGGGAGACCCCGGTCAAGCCAAGAGACTCCTGATCCAGGAGCTGGGGCGTAAGCAGCGCGTATCACCTGGAATTAAAAGAGACGCGACGCCAAACCTGACCATGCCATTTTTAAAACTAATTTTGAAACAGCCCCAAGTCTCTAGAAATACCAAGGTTGTGTCATTTTTGATCGATCAGTTACATGACAGCTATATGATATAGCTATATGATATTAATTTCCTATGATGGCACCTGTCAGCTTAAATTTGTTACAAGTACTAATGAATGCATTGTGCTATAATGGTATATTAAAAGAGGTCTTTCCACACTTCAAAACGCTGTTTTGAAATATAATATAACATGTGTGGAAAGTCCTAACTCTCCGTTTCCGAACAAAAACGCCTTAACAATATTTCTCGACTTCACCACAATATGTATCTTTATACCCTTGCAGATAGTGTTATAATTTGGGCAAAAAGGAGTAACGCTGTGGAGACATCTCCGACCTTATATCATCGACCCCTATCACTATATCTCCGACCCAGGTTCACCTCCTGAGTCGATATGAGCATGTCCATCTGTCTGTCGGTTTCTACGCACACTAGACGGACGGTTTACTGTATCATAAAAAAGTATGGTTTTCTTTGCGTGGCGACCAACTATTTTTTTGGATACTCTGTGCCTCGACTATCAATAATTCGTTATCAATTAATTAATCAATTTAGATTTTTTTGTTGGTTAAATTTAATAAATTATTTATTACATTTAAATAAGATTAATTAATTATTTTCGTTTTCGCATTTTCTTGTTGTTGAATTAAATTCAATAAATTTTTAAATAAATTTCTAAAAGTATTTTATTTTAGTAAATTTTTAATACTAATATTTTAAAATTAATTTAAAATTTAAATAAATTAATAAAATTTCTTTAACAAAAAAAAAAAATTTAAATAAATTATTAAATCTTAAATTTGCATTGTTTTCGTTTTTGTATTGAAAAAATAAATTGTTTATAATGGAAAGTACCAAACAAAAACGACTCTTATTGACTTAAAAAAAAGATTGAATGTCAAAGCTAAAAGTATTCGCCGGTTGGAGGAACGTTTGGAAGATAGATCACTTCCTCTAAACAAAACCGAGCTAGAATGCAGGCTTCAGGTTTTAGATGAGGAAATTTCTAAAGCAATTGAGTTGCAAGACCAGATCGAGCAAATAGATGAAATGGATGATTTCAGAGCCGAGTTGGAAGAATTAGGAATAACTACCAAGGCAAGGATTATGTCCTTATGTAATGCCTTGAATTCAGCTGAAGACTCCCGTTCAGCTACTGCAAGTTCTGCAGCCCCAACTCGAGCTCGACTTCCTAGTTTGGCATTGCCAAAATTCAGTGGAAATTATTCGGATTTAAAAAATTGTATAATTCTTTTCGAGACATTAGTTGACAAAGATGTGAATATTCCAGTTATCGAGAAATTTAATGATTTCATTTCTTGCCTCTCTGGTGCAGCCTTAGGAACTGTCAAGGCATTCCAGGTCACCGAGAGTAATAATGACAAAGCTATCGCTAGTCTAAAAAGAGTCTATGATAACAAATGTCTCATCTTTGCGAACCAAATAAGTCAATTGTTCAGTCTTCGGAAAATTTTCCAGCCTGCGTCGTCGTTGAGGGGTCTCATCGCCACTGTAATCGATTTATGGATCATTATTATCCATAGGAGATGACACTAAAATTGGAAACTCTATGATTATATATTTAGTTTTGAGTAGAGTAGATCCAGTGACCAGGCAAAAATGGGAAGAGTCACTGGATTATGAGGAATTGCTGCTGTGGTCCGATTTCGAAAAGGTATTAAATCGTAGGTATCAGCATCTATCCGCTGAAGAGACTGGCAAAACAAAACAGGAGAAAACTGGGTTTAGCAAGCAACTAAATAGAAGTTCGTTGGCTTGCTCCTCTGCTAACGCCAACCAGCTTGCAGTTATTGCAACGCTCAAGACCATTTTGTGGCCGTTCGCTCGCCTTGCTGTAATGCAAAGGTTTGAGTTTGTCAAGTCAGCATCTCTCTGTCTAAATTGTCTGCGAAAAGGTCACACCGCAGAGTGGGCGATTTGGTCCTGCTAGCGCCATTTAATTAATAACTTCTAAACTAAAATAGATGTTTCAGTTGGTTTTTTTTCACTGATCTGAAATAAATCATAGAATTTTTTAAGTAAAAAAAATTTTTTTTTAATATTTTTTTTAAATTTTTTTTAATTTAAAAAAAAATTTTTTTTTTAATTTAAAATTTTGTTTTACTTTTATTTTATTTAAACTTAATTTAAGATATTTCATAAATAAATTTTATCTTAAAAAGGCCAGAATCTTATTCGGTGTTTTGCCAGGAATGAGGCGAACCGTAGGAAAAGAAGATTTGAGGATGATTCCAAAGACACTTGTGGCGGGTTTAATTCACTTTCTTCTCTTTATTATCAAAACGAATTTTTTAGCGGCAAAAAGAACTCCAAAAAACTTAAAATCATTCCAGAGATGGTAAAAATCTCTCGAGATGGCACAGTCGGTGGTTATCGATATACATATGTATGATATGTTAGTATATACTATGAATATGTACATATGTGATTATTATTAGTATAGTATTATGAATTCAGCATGAACATCCCGGCCCCCTTGCAACGCAGTTGCAAATTTGGGCCTTTTGTCAATGGCCGCACGGGCCCGACAAAATCCATCCAAAGGCGGAATTTTGGGCGACAGGGGATCCTCGTTGACCAGCAATGAATCCCGAACGGATGATGTGAGGATACACTTCGGCCCCTAATACCAAGAATATGGTACTCGGCCTGAACCAGCGTTCATCCGCCAGGGCGAGGTTTGCGAAGGCTTCGTATGCCGTCGGATCGATTTCCCGTGCAGGCGATCTCTGCTGTAGCTGGGAATCGACGTGGAAGATGACTTCCTCGTCCAACGGCCCCCTGATCGACTGGAGCCTCGCTGTGCACACACCATCGGTCCCGACGCTTGTGACGGAGAGGCCCAAGGACCTTGCCAAGGATGCACTGATCCGAGTGGTAGGACAGCAAGGGTCGATCAAGGCCTTCAATTCGAACTTCTTGACTCCGGTGTTGATAACCACCTCAGCCGTAGGCAAGACACTCGTGGCCTTATGTTGCAGGAGGGTAGACAGCGTGGTGGTATAGGCGCCACGCTGATCCTCCTGAAGCGCAGCAGGAGAACTAGGCCTGGCGGAGCTCAACGGCTCAACCCCTAGGACTGAATCCGACCGCCCCAGCGGACGGCGGTGAGGGGATCTGGATGGTGACCGCCTACGGGAGGAGCGAGAACGTTGAAGTGAGCGTCTTCGACGGCCCCCTTCATTGTGCAGATGCAGAAGCGTGTGGTGGTCCCTTTGGCAAAGTCGACACTTTCCCGCACTGCGGCAAGAGCGCCCGGAATGCTCATGGGCTAAGCAATTGCTGCAGTACTTATTGATAAGTACTGCTCGCAGGCGTTTCTCGGCCGTCAGCTTGAGGAATTGCTGGCACTTCCGCAGTGCATGAACTCCTCTGGACACTCGGCATCGATAGGAAGCGGTTCCTTGCGGTGGATAGTTTGGCTTCTGGGCCTTCGGACGCGGTGCCATTTTCTCTGTATGATAAGGAAAGAGAAGTAGAATTAGTGGTATCCAAAAACATATGACTAGGCGTGAACATGGACAAACGAACATTGAAGAAGCATAGCGTAGGAGTTACTTTAGGAGTGGAAGAAGTATTAATTTCGCGATCGGCCGACGTATTACGCCTCTTGACGTAAGAACATCCACCACTCGGACCTTGTCGTCTGCACCTGGGCAAACCTTCTGAATTCGGCCGAGGCGCCATTCGTTCGTGGGCAGGTTGTCTTCTTTTATGACAACCATGTCATCGACCTGGAGATTCGTAGTTGGTGAATGCCACTTACTCCGTTTGTGGAGCTCCTTTAGGTATTCTTCCTTCCATCGGACACAAAATTGTTGATGAAGGCCCTTTAAACGTTGCCAACGGTTGATGATGGATACTGCGTTAGCTTTAATTTCTGGTTCGGCCAGAGCTAGCAGTGGGCCACCGATCAAAAAATGCCCGGGAGTCAAGGCTAATAAGTCAGTAGGATCCTCTGACATTGGAGAAATGGGCCGTGAATTGAGACACGCCTCGATTTTTATTAATAATGTCGAAAGTTCTTCAAACGTATATTTGACTGAGGAAGCAGACTTGTAGAAATGCGCCTTAAAGCTCTTCACTCCTGCTTCCCACAGTCCTCCCATATGTGGCGCACTTGGCGGATTGAAGTACCAGGATAGGTTTTGGTGGCTGTAGTGTGCAGTGACCATCTCTCTCGTTGCTTGTAGGAACTCCCGCGTGATAATGGCTGAGGCACCCACAATTTCTGTGGGCAGCCTCTTCTACCAGCCAAGCGCGCAAAGGCCGCCAGGAAGTTCTCACTCGTCAAGTCTGACGTAGCTTCAAGGTGGATTGCCTTTGTGCTGAAGCAGACAAATACACACACGTAGCCCTTTGTGATAAGGCACGCACGGCCTGTATAATTTATAATTTCAAAGGGACCGGCAAAATCTACGCCAGTGTGTGTAAACGGACGTGAGAAAGTGGCCCGTTCCGCGGGCAGCTCCCCCATGAGTTGGGTCTGCAACCGCTTTCGGTAGATCAAGCACACCTTGCATGCACTAATAGTAGCTTTTAGCAAAGTTTTAAGCTTTGGAATCCAATACTTGGATCGAATGAGTCGCATTAGGAGCTGACTCTCACCATGCAAGGATATGCGGTGAGTAAATCGAACCAGTAGACGGGCCCATGGACTGGAATATGGTATTATAATCGGATGTATCTCATCGTAGGAAAGCGTGTGAGACGCAACAAGCCTGCCCGATGCTCGCAGTACCCCTCTGTGGTCTAAGAAGGGATTCAGGTTCTTGAGAGGGCTGGATGATGGGATCTGTTGCTTTTTTAACAAGCAACTGTATTCTTTTGGATACCCTTGCCGTTGGGTCAGAACATGAAGACACTCCTGTGCCTCTCGGATTTCGGTGGTACTGATTTCAGTTGGCAAGACCGTAGATGGTACCTTGCAACGCCTTAGGAACCGCAGGACATAAACGGTCACCCGGAGGGCACGACTTAGGTCTGAAAAACGATCTATGTAATCCTCCGATGGTGGCAACTTAGCCAAGTTGCATTTGATAGGACGCTGCTCAAGTTCTGTCTCAGGTACGGATTCTATTGGAGTAGGCCATTGCTCCTTAGGAAGCTGTAGCCATTGTGGGCCATTCCACCACAAGTTACTTGAGACGAGATCCTGTGGAGCCACGCCTCTACTAGCCAAGACTCTTTTACCGGCTTCCCTGGAAGATCCTCCACCTCCCAAAACTTTGTGAGAAGTTTCTCGAGTTTAGCTTCAGAGCTTATCGAGACCTTTGTGGAAAAGTTCGAAATAGATTTTGGCACGGCCTTGGAGACTGGCCCACTCAGGATCCAGCTAAATACTGTTTCCTGACCTAACAGAGTGCCACAAATCTTTGTCCTCGAGCCACTCAGAAGAATAGACGGAAGAATATCCGCCCCAATCAGCAAATCAATTTGTGAGCTCTCGAAAAACGAAGGATCAGCCCATGTAAAACTGGGAAGGTCCTTTAACTGCTCCTTTGGTATGGAGGTTGAAGGCAACTTTCCGGATAGAAGTGGCACGACAAATGCTTCTGCCTCGATGTGTAGTCTAGGTTTTATTGGCGACCCAATTTAAAAATGGCACATCTTAGTTGATTGGGCGGCTACTGCTTGATTTAAGCCGGAAACTCTAGCTTGTACGGATTGGTACGGAAGCTTCAAAATCCTAAAGAGACGCTCCGAGATAAAAGTAGCCTCAGACCCGGAGTCGAGTAAGGCCCTTGCAGTATATGTCACTCCTAAGTGACAGACATTTATCATTGCCGTACTTAACAGCACACCTTGTGTGGCTGCCGCTAGATAACTTTGCACATTGGTAGGCGTAGTGGACTGTATAGTTGAAGTAGTAGGATTATTATTGGATTGAATTGTAGCCAACTGAGGAAGGTCAGCTCTGTGCAGGAGCGTATTGTGGCGCCCTTTACACGTGAAACAATTGTGCTTACTGGTACACTCTTTAAGTTGGTGCCCCCAGCGAAACAGTTTAAACACAATTTCTTTCTCCTTATATATGCGGATCGTTCACTGACGGGCATTTGGAGAAACCGAGGACATACCCGCACTGGGTGATTCTCTTTTGCGCAAAGGTCACAGTTTTTGGGTCCTTGCGTCACGTTGGTCTCAAAGGAGTTGATCCTTTTTGAGCCTGTGTTTTTTGAAGGCGGTTGGGAGTTAACCATCTTAATGCTGGAGCTGGGTTTAACATCCTCTATGGCTTCCAGGGTGCGATATCGTTCGCTGAGAAACAAGTTCATTTCATCCCATGCGGGTATCTCGCACTTATTGGACAAGGATTGTTCCCACAAAGAAAGGGTCAATTTCGGAAGCTTGGAGGAGCAGAGAAATACGAGAAGACAATCCCAATTATCGATTGAAATTTTGGAGTGTTCTAACGCCGTGAGACAGCCTTGGATGGTACTTTGCAGCTCCTTTAAAGCTGCACCGGACTCAACAACCACTACGGGAAGATTGAACAGGATTTTTAATTGGCTGTTGACAAGAAGACGCTTGTTTTCAAAACGGTCACAAAGCGCGGTCTAAGCCGATTCAAAACCGTCATGCGTGAGTGGAGATTTTGTTACTATAGCCTTCGCTTCTCCCTCTGTTTTGGCATTTAAATGGAATAACTTTTCCACCGGCGTCAACCTCGGATTGTTGACATAGATAGCAGTGAAAAGGTCGCGGAACGTTGGCCACCGTAAGTAATCCCCCCTGAAAACTTCAGTGTCACAGGGCGGAAGTCGGCATCCGCTAGACATGGACAGTTGGGCAGTACTTGATGCCCTTGTAAGAGTTGGAACGGACATTCTTTCGATAACCTCTGTTAGCTGGGCTACACAGCGTTCATAAACGGAATAGCAGTAGTCATACTTGGCTTCTATTGCCTGCCACTCACCACTGCTGGAGGCTTCCTGCTGGAGAACTTGGGAACATTTGTCGTACTCGCTCTCAATCGTCTCCCAAAGTTTCTTTACGTGGTCACGGCGGACCCCAAGGGCGTATTGAGTGGACTCAGAAGTCGATGGTTCATTGATCTTGGCCTCGAAATGGCTTAGTTTATCGCACACGGAAATGAACGTCGCAAGAGCCATTGTGGTTGCAGAAACTGTCTTCCGAGTGACGGATCGGGTTCCTATTGGGGTTCGTGAGATGCTCTGCGGTTTTGGTAGCGTTGGCGTCAGGGACTCGCTCTTGGATCTGGTATTCGCAGATCTTGCTAACGGATGCGAAGGAGGAACTGGAGATGAGGATGTACTCCTTCTTATAATTTTGACGGGTGCAAAACCTTTTGGTTTTGACTCTCGTCCAGAGGACATAATATGGGAGCCTTGGATAAGTTCAGAGGATACGACCCCCCTGCAAACGCGATAGGAATTAATGGAATTTAATAGGAATTTTAACCAAATAATTTAATTTATTAAATTTTTTTTTTTTTTTATACGTACAAAGGTTTCGGGTTATTTTTTTTTTTTTATTTTCTTTCTCTCAACGCGTTAAATGGAGTAGTAATATATAGGATATATAGGAATAATATATAGGAATAATATATAGGAGAACTTTTCTAGCAGCCCTCGGCAACAATTTGTATGTATGTATATATGCAGAAGTTGATTTATTTTAATTCTCTCAACGCGTTAAATGGAGTAGTAATATATAGGATATATAGGAATAATATATAGGAATAATAGGAATAATATATAGGAGAACTTTTCTAGCAGCCCTCGGCAACAATTTGTATGTATGTATATATGCAGAAGATGATTTACTTCCTTTCTCTTAACGCGTTAAATGGAGTAGTAATATATAGGATATATAGGAATAATATATAGGAATACTTTTCTAGCAGCCCTCGGCAACAATTTGTATGTATGTATATATGCAGAAGTTGAGGTGATAGAAGATGATGATATTTTTATATACATATATTTTTTGAAGATGATAGTAGGAATGAATAAATGTGGGTAAATATGTTTCGGTTGTTATATGTCTCAACCAAAAATAATTTAGCCACCTGAATAGTGAACTTGCCGTTTTGTGTCGGTGATATCCGGCTCGAAGGACCAATGTTTTGCCAGGAATGAGGCGAACCGTAGGAAAAGAAGATTTGAGGATGATTCCAAAGACACTTGTGGCGGGTTTAATTCACTTTCTTCTCTTTATTATCAAAACGAATTTTTTAGCGGCAAAAAGAACTCCAAAAAATTTAAAATCATTCCAGAGATGGTAAAACTCTCTCGAGATGGCACAGTCGGTGGTTATCGATATACATATGTATGATATGTTAGTATATAAGTTATCTAGTTGAACGTTTCTCGATGGTAAGGCTGCTCCAGATCCGCCGGTGATGAGGTGGCACCAGTAGGGTGCTTGATGAGTAGTAGCGGTTGGCACGAATTGGCGGCAGGGCTGCTGGTCCCAGGTGGCCACTGATGGGGTGCCACCGATATGGTGGTTGATGAAGTGTAAAATAAGGTTTATGTTGAGAGGGTGACTGCCCCCCTATACCCCTGGCCTTAAGCTCAGTGGGCGAATGCAAATAATAAAACGGCGATGGCCGGAGTTAAGTTTATGGAGCTAAGTGCTCTTTATTCCAATGATTATAAAACAGAACTGAGGAACTTAGCAGTAGGGAGCTTAGTCGGCAGGCCGGCCGCGTGACAGTGGGAAATGCTGACGATCGCAAGATACCGGAAACCAGTGGGATCCAGGCACGGCCCCCAAAGGCGGGTATGCTGAGTCGACATTATAAAGACTAGGGTGATCCAAGAATCACCCAAGATTTCTACCGACTGTTTGTTACCCCTCAGAAGTGTTAACTACTCCCCCCTTAGGAGTAAGACCGTCCTCGGTCGTCTTGAATGTTTCGGCAACCTGTTGCATTTCCCATGCATCTCGTCTCCTCCTCCACACGAGGTGGAGCAGGATGAAAGTGCTGATCAAAAAGCTTACTCCCACGCCGACAGCGATCCAGATGTCCGTTGATCCAGCCGACTTTATTTCGTTTTTGAGGGTTTGGATCGTTTCCAGGTTTTGGCTGTTCATCCTCTGAAGCATTGGCATACTAAGGGCGTGATTATGCCCGATAGTGTTTAGCAGGGGGGAGGCCGCCACGCCCGCAGTCTTTCTTATGCTTTCGCGCAGGTTCAGGTATTTTGTGCCGTTTATAAAGGCTAGTCGCTCAAATGTTATTAGATGCGTGCCATTTGTTTCTATATTGGGGCCGTCATCCGTGCTGACTACTGCCGGACACTCATTGACTATCATTATACCATCGTCTACCAGCGTTATGGGGCTTAGGTGGCTGGCCTGCGTTTCGCAATGCGCCGTGACCCCTGCGTGTAGACCTCGGGCGCAAGTGTCCTGGGTTGCCAGTTTGCAGAATGCTCCGTACATCGTCGACACGCAATCAGTGATCGCTAAGACTCCTTGGTTGCACTCAGCTACCACGTTGTCCCGTAATTGGAGAACGGTGTGTTGGTGAGAAACGGGGAAGACGGTAACCTTTTTACAATTAAATTTAATCTTAGGGTATGCAATGAGCACGTGAATAATATTGTCGGACTGAAGGACTTTAATATTAGATGCCTCTATTAGGCTGATAACGGGGACCTCTGTGGGATGATCAACTAAAACGGACTTCAAATCTTCATGGTTAACAATGGCAGGGTTTATGATATTTGATTTTGCAAGTGTGACCGTGAGCATCAGATTCTGTATCTCTGTAATTAGCATTCTATTTCTGGCCAAAAGAACTTCGTATAAATGGGGTGTGTCAACCAGGTTATTCTTTTTGGCCTTAATGATTTTGTTGACAGCATCGGTTAGCTTGTTAATCTGCTTTTGCGTTTCGGTGTTAATAACTACTTGTCTATTGTTTGATTCGATTAACCGGGACTCGGACATTTTTAACATTTCGAGGTCAGCGGCATCAGGTGTGCCCGCTACCACTTTTAACGCTGTGCCTAAAAAGTCTAGGCTTCTAGCAATGCGGTGGTGTACCTTTAGTACGGATAATATATTTCTAATATGATCAGTATCAACATCTAACAATTTTCGCATGTGCGATTGTGGGAAGAAAGCGGACAATTTAGCTGTTTCGTCTATCATAATTGAAAACTCCGTCAAATTGCTCGAATGCCTAAAGTAATTCCTATGTTCCCACGCCAAAGCAGTTCCGTCGGTTATGGGGATGTACCGGGCGTGAGTGTAGTCTGTCACTCTAGCGTTAACTACTGCTAATATTGTTAATATGATTCCCGCGATCCTGTAAGAAAATGACAAGTTAAATCTATTGGCTAATTTCCAAGTTTGTGTTTGTGTTGGGTGTGTTAATTGGAGAAAAGGGTTACTTAAGGTTGTCCTTGTGGACCACCCTCCCTCCAATGAGGACCGCTCTCCCCAGGTCCGCTTCTACGTGTTTTTCCGTATATAACGGAGTTAACTTATTGCCAAGTCTTTTATTGTTCTTTAAGTAGACTCTTTCTCCTACCTCAAATATTCTATTTTGTCTTGATGGGTTACACCTGTCAAGATTATCTCTCTGCGCTTTTTCAATATTAATTTTTATTGCTTCCTTAACTTTTTCGGAAGCAGAGTGGATTACATCAATGGGTTTTTGGTTAATGACCGAATGTAATGTTTAATTATATTCAACGGTCGCCCGCATAACTAGCTCCACTGTATCATTAATTTGCTTATCCATTTTGATGCACCTCGCTATTTCTGTTAGGGTGCTGTGGAGGCGTTCGACTTGCCCGTTTGAACTACTGTGCAGGGGGGGTGAATTTACAACATCTATGCCATACTGATTTTTGAGTAACGATGTGATCGTTTCAGAGCTGAAAGACGCTTCGTTATCACAGTATATTGTCTTAATATTTGGGAACAAGTTTATTAATTGGAGGATAGGGATTTTCACGTCTACTATTGCCCTAGACACTATTGGTTGTACTACCGCAAATTTGGAGAACTTGTCGATGGCCGTTAAAAATAGTTTTTTATCGGTGGAAAAAATATCAATATGTAGCATTTCGCCGACGTTTGACGGAATTGGAGTTACCCCAAGTTCTTGTTTCTTGGGGTGTCTGTCATACTTTGCTGTAGTGCAAATTTTGCAATTTGTCACTATTTCAGTAGCTAACTTTGACATTTTTGGAAAATAATAGTCGCGGAGGACTTGTTTGATATTTTCCTGGGCAGCTCTGTGTGCACGATTGTGCTCTGCGGTGATTATTTCAATCTGCTCACTTTTATTAGAAATATCTGACACAAAGTTCTTGCAGTGCCAAAATTTCGTAGCTGGAAAATTTGATACTAATGCATGTTGGATACTTGCCAATGTTGGCAAGTTACAATGAATAGCGTTGACAACTTTTGGGTTAATGATTGGTCTTAATGTTTCGAACAGGGTTGATTTTTCCGTGAAATGTATAATGTGCCGGCATTTATTTCCGAAAAATATAAAGTATCGCTTTAAGGAATACTTTGCCTCTTCTAGGACTATCTGATTTTTGAAACAATTTAGAGGTTTTTCCGTTGTTTCTATCGTATATGTGCTAGATTCTTCACTGTGAACTGTTGCACAATCAGATTCGGGTTCGTTTTGAAGGGCGTTGATGTTTTGTCGCGAAAGTGCGTCGGCAACAAAATTTTCTTTGCCTGGAGTGTATATGACTTTTGCGCCGTAGTCATCTATAAATGATTTCCAACGTTTTAATTTGTCATTTGGGTTCTTGTCGGAGACAGCGAACGTTAGCGGCTTATGATCTGTGTAGACTCTTATGTCACGAGTGCCATACAGATACTGCCTTAATTTTCCTAGAGCCCAGAATATAGCGAGTAACTCTCTTTCGTTAGTTGCGTAACGGGTCTCGCAGTCTTTAAGGGTTCTGGATATCATTGTTATGGGTTTTTTGTCCTGCGACAGTACTGCCCCGATGCCGTAAGCTGACGCATCGGTTGTCAGATCGAACGGTTTCTTAAAATCTGGGTATTTAAGGGTGACATCTTCTGATGCCAAAATGTTTCGAAGTCTATCGAACGCGTCTCTTTGCTGATCGTTAAATTTAATGGGTATTTTCCTAGACATGTGTTTACTTACGGAACCGTTTTCTCCCTTAAGGAGGTCGGTTAGTGGCCTGGCTATTGTAGCGAAATCTTTTATAAAACACCTATAATAGCTGGCTAGTCCTAAGAATGATCTTAGTGAGAATAAGCTTGTCGGTTCTGTGTATTCCTTAATGACTGCTACCTTTTCTGGGTCAGTTGTAGCCCCATTTCGGGTTACCACGAAGCCGAGGTATTGGACACTTTCTTTAAAAAAATGGGTTTTCTCTTTCGAGATGGTCATATTGGCTTGGCCTAATTTTTTCAGGACCCAGTCAATGTGACTGACATGCTCTTTTTCGTTTTCCGAAAAGATTATGACATCGTCAACATAGACGTAGCACGACTTCCCTATCTGCTCTCTCAATACGTCATCGATTGCCCTCTGAAAAATGCTACCAGCATTTTTTAATCCAAAAGGCAAACGGCAGAATTCATATTTGCCTCCGTTGACTGAAAATGAGGTTTTTTCGCGATCTTGTTCCGCGAGGAAAATTTGGTGATAACCAGATTTTAAGTCTAGAGTTGTAAAATATTTGGCTTTGCCAAGGTTTGCAAGTATTAACTCGATACTTGGCAAGGGGTATTTATCAGGAATGGTTTTTTCGTTCAGTTTCCTGAAGTCGATTACCAAACGCTTTTTCCTACCACCTGTCTCATCTGACCCTTTTTTATCGACCACCCAAGTTGGATTATTATACGGTGATCTCGACGGGGTTATAATCTTAGACTTCAGTAGGTCTTTTATTTCTTTATTAACGAAGTCTGCGACACCCATTGGGTGCGGGTACGCTTTAGAGTACACTGGGTTGTTATCCTCAGTGCGAATAGTAGCCACAACATTTGTGTTGTACGGCAACGTTTGATTTGCGACGGAGAAGACCTTAGATCTTTTTTTCATCATATCGATAAACTCCTTTTTTACTGATTCTGGAACGACTATGTCCTTTATGTTGGTAAAGTTTACATCGTTGCAATCAAGAAACTGCAGGTCCTCAGACACGGAACCATACAATATTTTTTTAGTTTGCATATTGAGGGTGGCTCCCACTTGCGTTAGCAAGTCGAAGCCTATGATCCCGTCAAATGTTGTTAGGGAATCTAATATGAAGAATGGGGAAGTTGTTCCCAAGACATTTATTTGGCACTTTTTATTTATGCTATTGGATCCGTGAATTGTATTCACGCGAAACGGTGAGGCTACTGGCGTTATGTTTTTAAGCTCCTTTACGGGCTTTATATAACTTTTCGCTGACCCTGTATCAATAAGAATTTTTAAAGTCCTCCCAGCCAACTGTCGTTCGATGAACGGCAGCCGGGACCGCTCTCTAAAAAATTGAGGAGGTCATGGGAGTCGATCGAGTCGCTGTCGTCTTCGATTGCGCTCATCGCGGCTACCGCAGCATTCTCATACTCTTGATCGTTGGCACTAGCGGTCTGCTCGATGTTGTTAAGCCGCTGACGCCTTTGATCCGTTATCCTATCAGAGGAGTTGGGTCTTTTTGAATTTTTTGCCTGCATATTTTGCGGTTGTGATACATATTGGTTTTGTTTAAAATGCTGTTGCTTGGACTTAGAAGACGATGGGTTCCAGTCCATGGGCTCTGCTGCCTGACGTGGATCTCCACGGTCGGCCCAGTCCTCTGGCTTACGCCCAGAACCATTTTGTTGGTTTTTATCTGGTCTTTTAAAATAATGAGGGTTCTTTTCGTTTCCTTGTTTATCAGGAGTGCGGAACTGAGTCCTACGAAAATCAGAATTCTGTGTCTTCTGTTCCATTGCCCTAGCATACGTTGCCGCAAACTGGCTTCTTTCGATGCTGGCTTCAGCCTCCCTAGCTAATGCCAATGCCGAAGGAAGGTCTTTTGGCTGTGCCGGGAAAACGACTGCTCTCAGGTTTTTTTTTAGGCCTGAGATAAACACATGTAGTGCGTCCGCCCTTACCTCATTGTTGAGCAGTGTGGCTCTTTCAATGTCGTGGGACATGACAATTTTGTTCGTGACGAGGGTTAGCTTACGCTCAACCTCGTCGAATGGCATCGAAATTAAGCACAGTGTTGTGTGATACCAACAACGCTCGCGCTGGGCCCCTAATTTTATTCCTGATTATGGTAACGGCTTGATAATGGGCACAGCTGCCCTGGTAAGGTTTAAAGAGTTCGTATGCGTCCGTGGCGGACTGCCTCCACGCTACGTACCCGTCTTGCTCACCGTTAAAATCTGGTACTGACTTAATTATGTGGAGCGGTATGTCGCATGGGGGCGCTCCTGGCTGTACTGACACTCTTTGGTAGGCCTCCACCTGTGGGGTCTCTACGCGCATGTTTTGTAAGTGCACGTTAACGGAATTGATTTGAGCTTCAAATTCAGCTCGGAGCCTAGCTTCCTGTTGCGCTAAGGCGCCCTGGATAATACTTTGCAATTCGTTCGCGTTCATTATTTTTTCTTTCTCTACGATTTGAGCCTGCCCCGGTCTAAAACCCCGGATCTCTTCTTCTTCACTATCACTCACGACTTCTTTTTTAATTTCTCTATACGGACCTGGAAAGTTCATTAAAAACTTGAACTTATGCCACCTAATTTATACGAGGTTCAATACATATGGCCGAATATTCTGTCCGGCTGGCATAAGACTTTAATATATTTTATATTTATTCAATTTATTAAAATATATTTTCACCAAAAAGAAATAAAAAATCTTATATGAGCTGCAGTTCACAAATGCAGCTTTATTATTATATACGTATAATAATTGTTTTATTATATATATATATATATTTAATATATTTAATATATTTAATTTATTAAAATATATTTTCACCAAAAAGAAATAAAAAATCTTATATGAGCTGCAGGTCACAAATGCAGCTTTATTATTATATATGTATAATAATTTTTTTTTTTTTTTTTTTTTTTTTTTTTTTTTACGTGTGCAACTTATATTTGATTTTGCCAATTATAAGGTGTACTTTTATTGTATATGGTATATGTTTTTTGAAGCCGTATTAATTAATTAGCCCACTTACATGTTTGAAAATTTTTGGGTCGCTAGTTTTTTGCTCGATAGGCGCCAGTTATCTAGTTGAACGTTTCTCGATGGTAAGGCTGCTCCAGATCCGCCGGTGATGAGGTGGCACCAGTAGGGTGCTTGATGAGTAGTAGCGGTTGGCACGAATTGGCGGCAGGGCTGCTGGTCCCAGGTGGCCACTGATGGGGTGCCACCGATATGGTGGTTGATGAAGTGTAAAATAAGGTTTATGTTGAGAGGGTGACTGCCCCCCTATACCCCTGGCCTTAAGCTCAGTGGGCGAATGCAAATAATAAAACGGCGATGGCCGGAGTTAAGTTTATGGAGCTAAGTGCTCTTTATTCCAATGATTATAAAACAGAACTGAGGAACTTAGCAGTAGGGAGCTTAGTCGGCAGGCCGACCGCGTGACAGTGGGAAATGCTGACGATCGCAAGATACCGGAAACCAGTGGGATCCAGGCACGGCCCCCAAAGGCGGGTATGCTGAGTCGACATTATAAAGACTAGGGTGATCCAAGAATCACCCAAGATTTCTACCGACTGTTTGTTACCCCTCAGAAGTGTTAACTTATACTATGAATATGTACATATGTGATTATTATTAGTATAGTATTATGAATCCAGCATGAACATTCGGAGTCATCGGAATCATCAGAGAGATGCATATCCAGATGTTTTATTAGCAGCAAACTCTTAACATCATCATCCAAAATAATTTTTTTTGTGGAGAAAATTGCAGACCCATTCGACAATGACGTTATAAAGGGGTCGGAAGAAACTAATAAAGCATTTAACACATCTTCCATGGTATTTTTCCTGCAATTTTTCCTTGTATTGCTCTCCCGTACATTTCGGAAATCCTTGTTCCTGGCTTCAAGAGCTTCCTCGGACATCATACCAATTGGAAGACAAAAATGGCTTATAATATCTGCTCCATGAATTAAAATTCTGTGAACAGAAGATGGCATATAAAACCAGGGATATGATTTTACGAACAATTCGGCAGTTTTCAATGCGTAAGACCTGAATGCATCCGAATTTATTTCGTGGCAGCATGCTAGTGTTCGTAAGACTACACTGAATCGTTGTATTAAATTATAGCTTACTCCTGTTATACGAGCAGCCAAATTTGGTTGTTCGAAAAACCTCCTTGCAGTGTTTCCGTTATTGATACTACCAGAATTAGCAATTGGTATATCTACCAGCAAATGCATCTCTTCCCTCAGCTTCTACTGAATAATTCTTTTATTTTCTTCGACAACATGTTTGTCAACACCACGAGCTTGCCACTTTTCAATCGGAATTCTATATGCAATGTGCAAAACACACTCGAAAAACCTAATCCACGCGTGAAGACTTGATAACCCATATTCAAAGAGGTTTTCATTAATAGACAAGCTCTTCACCAAATTCAGATCGTTCATATTCTTAAGAGTTGCCTTACATATTCCGCATATTTGCGAAGAAGATTCCGACATGACACAGAACGTTTTGCCATCAAGCATAGTCATATGGAATTTGTGATCAATTCTAAAGCCACCCAATAATGTTGGTAAAATATTTGAAATTTGGCTTTTAATATCTTCACTTTCTCTACGAATTAACTCTGCCGATTCTTTCTCGCAAAGTATCTTAATGGGTCGACAATATCGAGTAGATGAAGGTCTATTGTTTTTCCATAAAACTTTCAGTTCTTTCTGCACTGTCAATGGCACTATACAAATTGAAAATAAATATTGATCTATCATGTTTCCATCAAAGTCATCAAATTGTTGTCTGTACGTTGAATGGCCGCTGCTGCCATCACAGCCCCATTTGTATGTAGCAGTTAATTGGATGTCTTTATTGTTTTCAATATGGGTTGGGAAACTTTCTGGGTGTGCTTCAATAATCCTAGCAATCGTATGGTCCACTAAGCTTTGTAGTGCTACTTCAGCGAAATGATCAGTGACCGTGATGACACTGGGATAGCATTTTTTTTTCGCACAACGCAGTTTATCATAACATGGATATATATCAGCGTTTTGTCCTTTGGCAGCTCTTTTTGACAAATTCCATGTGTACTTGGTATGTCCAACATCTACAAATAGGGCCAGTGCTTTTTCATCGGAGAATTTTGTCGGTAGACGCTGTGGGGTAGTCAAGGTTTTCATTTTATTTCCGGTAAGCTCTTCGTCGGCGTTTATGTACCATTGATACCAACTTTGAAGCTCTGCGTCTTCCAGCTTTATACAAGCTGCTACTTGCAGCTACCAACAATGCATCTGATGGGATATCGTCAGTAAGGTCTGACAATTTGTTGACTTGCGTTTTTTTGGAACAATCTGCCAAATCTTTATGTGGACGACCAACATTTTTTAAATTTGAAATTTCCATTAATACCAGCGGCGTATCTAGCCATTCCTGGTTTGTAGTTTCGAAGAAATCCTTATTTCTTCCACAATCTTTCCACTTTACTACTAGCCTACTGATAAAATTTCGCAATTTTTTACCAATCTCGGTTTGCTCTTCCAGAGTAAATGTAATGTTTTTCAAAACAGTACCAAATACAAAGTTTTCCATGGCAGCCAACTTCTTCGTTGGAATGACTTCTGAGTGCCATACCATAAAAAGCACCCTTTTTGCTACTGACATTGTTCCTAAAAAGTACCATAGTTTGAAGGCTAGCAGGTAATAGCAGTTGATATTACACATTTTGGACGGCACTGATTCACACTTTCGGCTAATAAAAGAGTTAGACTGAATCCACTTGAATCCGGTAAGTTCTACTCCACGAAAGACAGGTGCACGCTAATCCGGGATAGTTGTTAATACACTGAATTACCACTACGTTTTATGAGCTACGTTTTAATACATACCTTGAAGATAATAAAAAGCAAAACTTTTTACAAATTCACTAAAAATTGTAAATTTCCGAGGAACTCAAATTCAACGCGCGCAAAAAGAAAAAATTGTGTAAAGCTCTTTGCAAAATCATATGGTGTGTTTGACCGCTCACAGCTGATGATCAGCTAATCGTAGAGCTTTTAAAAAGCTTTTAAAAATCTAATCAAAGTATTTGCTATTGATATGTGAAAAAATATTAAATGTTTTTTAAGTTTGAAAATTTGAATTAAATGCCGCTAGCGGGACCAAATCGCCCACTGTGCACCGCTGCGAAGATCAAATCAACTCGATCAATCTGGGCAAGATCACACCATAAACTTCTGCACCGATTTACAGTGACTGAAAATAACTTAGCGTTACCACCACCAACAGAAAATCCTCCTTCAGCGTTAACGAATGATGGCCCTTCTATTTCACATGCTTTGCATGCGTCGGCTCTAGAAAGGGTATTGTTAGCGACGTCGATCGTAAGCATTGTGGCGAGCACATATTGGCCCGAGCATTACTTGACTCAGGGTCACAAATGAACTTCATTACTGAAGATCTTGCTCAACGCTTACAGATCCGCAGGGAGGAATCGTGCATCAACTTGCTTCGAATTGGTCAATCTAACTCACAGGTAAAGAAAAAGATCCACACCGTGGTGAAGTCGAGAATCAATGGTAGCGAGTTTCCGTTCGACTTTTGGATTTTAAAAACCATTTTAGGCTATCAACCTGACCAGTCAGTGAATTTGGTGACACCGACGTGATCCCTTTCTTTAGGTTCACACCCTAAACAAAAGCCACCCGGCAGAATCAGACCCCGTAACCCAAATGCTCATTGATGAGCAAATTGAAAGCAACGTAGCCATCCAATGGCTAATAAGAAACTTCACTAAGGATTCCGAAGAGCGAAAGCTGATGGAAGGATACTTCGAGGGGAGACTGAGAACTAAGTTCGGAAAATGAGTATTTCACAAAGACCAAAGCGCTAGAACTTGTGAAAAAAAATATTAAGCCATATTTTCCGTTGGAATCCCATCAGGGTCAGGCCCTTCACAAAGGCCCCGGAAACCAGGAAAAAATCTTAAAGGAAGAAGACCCCCAATAAACATCATTAAAACGAAGACATGAAGGAGTTAGACGATAAGGAAGACTTTCTGTGCAAGCGCACCGAAGGACGGGAATTGTTCACACACATCAGACAATTCATGAAGGAGCTATGGAAGGAAATCGTCGCCGGATACCATGATCTCATCGACCTGAAACCCACCTGAAAAATTATGGACATACCGATGACAGATTTCAGGTTGGACGAGCAGAATTATTTTTCGTTTTTGAGCGAAGACTCACAATAAACTTCAGCATCAACACAAAACATACATTGAAAACAAAAATAAAAAGTTTCTCGCGACGGTAGTGTTGTGAACATTTAAAAACAATAAACAAAAAAACCATTTAAAGTTCGCGTCGCGAAACAACATTTTTTTCATCTGGAGTCCTCGTCATCCCCATGTTCTGCACCTACATCGACTGTGTTAGGGAAGTAGTCGCAGGATTAAAGGATCCAAAATCAGAACTGCAGGTATTTGTGCAAAAAATTGAAAGTCGAGAAAAGACAAAATATTATTCGTCTTATGCTGGAATATTGCATTCTTCTTTCAATTCTTGGCGCATAAGTACTTTAAAAATAGTAGAGCTAAAGTGAATAAAGTGAATGAAGAGAAAATATTGCCAATACATATGAACAATTGTCTGTGGACAAAATAAAGACGCATAAATTTTTCCAAAATCACTGTCGCCCCCTACCCCTCGTTCTCGATTTTGTAAATATTTGCCAATACAATAGACAAAAGTGCAGCCAAAAAATTATTTTATATATTTGTGCATAAACAATTGGTACATACAAATAGATGCAGCGGTGAACTTATCGTTTTCGCCTCCCTCCGTTATCCGCTGCTGTATGTATGCACGTATATGCAATTTTGGCGCCTTTTGTTCAACGGAACGCCAAGTGACGCGATACCCTACAATTTGGTTCGGTATATTGTGTTTGGTATCACTGGTGAACAAACATTTAAATACTCCGTGCCTCGACTATATTTTATTCGACTATTAATTAAATAATTAATTATTTTTTTTCGTTGGTTAGAAATTAATAATTTACTTTTATACCCTTGCAGAGGGTATTATAATTTTGGTCAAAAGTGTGCAACGCCGTGAAGGAGATATCTCCGACCCTATAAAGTATATATTTTATTCACCTCCTGAGTCGATATGAGCATGTCCGGCTATCAGTCTGTCTGTCGGTTTCTACGCAAACTAGTCTCTCAGTTTTGGAGCTATCGAGTTCAAAGTCGAAACGGCCGGGATCGGTCGACTATATCCTATAGCTGCCATATAACTGATTGATCGGAAATGCCATAACTTTGGTGTTTTTAAGTTAGAGGGTTGGGACTTTTCACACATGTTATATTTGACCAAAATATCTTATGTACAAAATTCCATAAGGATCGGCCGACTATATACTGTAGCTGTCATAGAACCATCGGAATTGGCATAACTTTGGTGTTTTTTAAGTTCGAAAGATGGGACTTGGTAAAGATTACTCTTTGGGCAAAACAATTCAATATGCCAAAATTCATAAGGATCGGCCGACTATATACGATCCTCTATATATCTAATAATATAAGATTGGACTGCAACTCAACTGCAAGGGTATATCAACTTCGGCTCCTCCCGAAGTTAGCTTTCCTTTCTTGTTTATTATAAAAAATAAAAAATTACAATCCACAGAATTACTTTAAAATAAACATTTTAAATAAAAGTACTTTAGTAAATTAATTAATTATTATTGTTTTCGTTGTTTGTACCGAAATTTAAATAAAAATTTATTATATTTTATACACATATTAAAATTTTATTTATTTATTAAATTAAATAATTTTTAAATATTTAAATTGCATTGAATTCGCTTCTTTTTAGAAAATAAATAATTGTAGAATGGAAAGTAATAAGCCCAAAATTAATTCCACGACCCTTCATGATTTAAAAAGAAGATTAAATGTTAAAGTAAAAAGCATTCGCCGGTTAGAGGAACGTTAGGAAGCTGGATCACTTCCTCTAGAAAAGACCGAGCTAGAATGTAGGCTTCAGGTTTTAGATGAGACAATTTCTAAAGCAAAAGAGTTGCAAGACCAGACGAAATGGATGAATTTGGAGCCGAGTTGGAAGAATTAACAAGGATTATGTCCTTATGTAATGCCTTCAATGCAGCTGAGGACTCCCGCCCGCAAGATGTGAACATTCCTGATATTGAGAAATTTAATAATTTAATTTCGTGCCACTCTGGTAAAGCCTTAGGAACTATCAAGGCATTCCAAGTCACCGAGAGTAATAATGACAAAGCTATCGCTAGTCTAAAAAGAGTTTATGATAACGAATGTCTCATCTTTGCGAACCAAATACGTCAACTGTTCAGCCTTCCGAAAATTTCCCAGCCGTCTGCGTCGTCGTTGAGGGGTCTCATCGACACTGTGTGGATCACTATTATCCATAGGAGATGATACTAAAATTGCAAACTCAATTATTATTCATTTAGTTTTGAGTAGAGTGGATCCAGTGACCAAGCAAAAATGGGAAGAGTCACTGGATTATGAGGAATTGCCGCTGTGGTCCGATTTCGAAAAAATACTAAATCGTAGATACCATCATCTGTCTGCTGAAGAGACTGGCAAACCAAAACAAGAAAGAACTGGGTTCAGCAAGCAACTGAATAGAACTTCGTTGGCTTGTTCTTCTACCAACGCCAAACCAGCTTGCAGTTATTGTAACGCTAACAACCATTTTTGGCCCAGTGCAGTCCGTTCGCTCGCCTTGCTGTAATGCAAAGGTTTGAGTTTGTTAAGTCAGCCTCTCCCTATGTTTCAATTGTTTGCGAAAAGGTCACACGGTAGCGAATTGTAAATCGACCAGGTGTCAAATCTATTCAAGATCGCACCATAAACTTCTGCACCGATTTACAGTGACCGAAAATAACTTAGCATTACCACCACCCACACAAAATCCTCCTCCAGAGTTAATGAATGATGGCCCTTCTACTTCACATGCTTTGCATGCGTCGTCTGTAGAAAGGGTTTTGTTAGCAACGTCGATCGTAAGCGTTCGCACAAAAAATGGTGAGCACATCTTGGCCCGAGCATTACTTGACTCAGGGTCACAAATGAATTTTATTACAGAAGATCTTGCTCAACGCTTACAGATCCGTAGGGAGGAATCGTGCATCAACTTGCTTGGAATTGGTCAAACTAATTCACAAGTTAAGAAAAAGATACACACCGTGGTGAAGTCGAGAATCAATGGTACCGAGTTTCCGTTCGACTTTTGGGTTTTGAAAACCATTTCAGGCTATCACCCTGCCCAGTCAGTGAACGTAAAAGATTGGACCCTACCAAAGAACTTGTCGTTAGCAGACCCATATTTTTACAAACCTTAGCGGATAGAAATGCTAATTGGAGCTGAGTCATTTTTCGAACTGTTGTCCGTTGGTCAAATAAAACAAGGTCCGAACCATCCCATCCTTCAAAAAACTCTCCTTGGGTGGATAGTATCGGGAAAATATCTGGCAAATTCCTCAACTCCTCCACAGCCGGTCTCTAGTCTGAAGTATCAAGAGGAAATTAAAAATGTTAGAAAAAATCTTGTTGTTAGCCCAAGCCTACAGACGCTAAGTCCGTTTGTCCATGAAACATCTCAGGCTGGACTTACCGTTTCGTTGTTGCGGGTCGGGGGGCGACTAGCTGATGCTCCTATTTCGTATGATGCCAAGTTTCCAGTATTGTTGACGAGCGCTCTCAATTTGTTCAGAGCTACGTCCGATACTTGCACGAGTCGAATTTTCATGTGGGTCCACGAGCACTGGTGAGTCTCTTGCGACAGCGCGTTTGGATAGTAAACGCGCAGGAAGTCTACAGTCAGATAGTGCGGTCATGCATATGCTGTTTTAAATGCAAGCCTCATCTGATGACTCAAATCATGGGAGATTTACCCTTAGATCGAGTTCGTGCTCTCCGCCCATTTTCCATATGTGGCGTGGATTTCTGTGGCCCTATTGAGACGACCTTGAAAATTCGAAGTAGGCCACCATACAAGTCCTACATTGCCCTGTTTGTTTGTTTTTCGTCTAAAGCAGTACATTTAGAAGTAGTTTCCGATTTGTCAACTGATTCCTTTCTATTGGCTTTTTCGTTGGGCGCCGAGGATGTCCGCAAATCGTGCACTGCGACAACGCGACGAACTTCGTCGGAGCGAGTCGCCACTTCGCGGCACTGCGGCACCAGATCAAGAGCGAAGCGGACGAGCTGCGGCAATACGCATCAAAAAAAGGATGCGTATTTGCGTTCATACCGCCGCGGGCTGCGCACATGGGCGGACTATGGGCGGACTAAGGTGTGAAGTCTGCAAAGCACCTTCTCCTACGAGCGGTGGGCAGCGCGAAGAGGAGCTGCAGACCGTCCTCGTTGGAGTCGAGGCCGTCCTGAACTCGAGGCCCCTAGGCGCCCTCAGTCAGGACCCAAGCGACGGCGAGGCGTTGACTCCCGGGCACCTGTTGACAGGCAGGCCGCTCATCGCCCCACCCGCACCGCGGACCTCGGACCAGCAGGGTCTAACGTGCTTGCGGCGATGGCGGCTTGTCTCGTCAATCAAGCAAACGTTTTGGCAGCGTTGGTCCCGGGAGTACGTCTTGGGCCTACAGGCGCGGTCGAAGTTGCAGCGGGAGCAGGAGGACGCCAGGAAGGGCGATCTGGTCCTGGTCGCCGAGGACAACCAGCCGCCCCAGCAGTAGATCACCGCCAGGGTCGTCGAGACTCACGCCGGCGCGGACGGAAGGGTCAGGGTCGCCGACGTCAGGACGAGTAGAGGAGCAGTGTTCAGGAGAGCAGTCCACAAGCTGGCAAGGTGTATAATGAATGTAGATAATTAAGTGGAATGTATGAAGTCTAGTATAAGTTAGTTTAGGGCGGAGCGGGAGCGCAAGTAAAGCTCTCACTTGCGCTCTCCCATGAATTCGCCCCGCTTCGCCGCACTAGATAAGCTAGGCTTAAGTTTTGTTGATATGAATAATAATCGAATTTATAACTTTGAAAAGAGTGCACGCATTTTTCGTTTTCGTTCGTCTTTTTTGCAATAATTTACTTCTACAGCCACCCTTTTGTCTTTCGGCTTTTTCGCGACGAGATAAACTAATCTCAATTAACATTTTGAATAATTATAAAATTGTAATGACTAATATTTTTTACAGTCCCCCTAGCCAGGATGCGTTGTTCCATATCCTTAACTCTATACTTTCCCAGCACTTGCAAAACCCTTCTCAGAAGTTCGATAAAAATGTTATAAAGCTATGCGAAAGTATGGTTACTACGGCTATTGCATTACATATGAAAGTTGCAGCTTCATTTCTACCTACTGCAATAAAGTTTCATTATAATTTTAATCTTCGAGACATAGCTAACATATTTACGGTAAGTAAGACATAATTTTTAAAATTTAACAATCATTACGCTAAATTAATTAAGGGTGTTTTATATGCAAACAACGAAACCTGCCCCAATGCTAATCAAATGATACGACTGTGGATTCACGAATGCTTTCGGGTATATGGTGATAAGCTTGTGGACTATACCGACATAAACAGCTTTAAGAAAATAGTTACGGATGTGGTACGAAAGGGAATTGAAGGTTTGAGTGAAGATATAATTTATGCTCAACCTAACATTTACTGCCATTTCGCAAAGGGACTAACGGACATAAAATACATGCCAGTCTCTGGATGGGATAGATTAAAATCTCTTTTAGATGAGGCTCAAGATCGCTATAATGATTATGTGGGCGCCATTAATCTAGTATTATTTGATGACGCTATGTCACATGTATGCCGAATCAGTCGCATTCTTGAGTCCTCTAGGGGATATGCGTTGCTTATTGGCGTAGGAGGCTCTGGGAAACAGTCATTGACTCGATTAGCATCTTTTATCTCATCACTGGATGTATTTCAGATTCAACTTACCAAGGATTACAGTGTGAATGACCTAAAGACCAATATTGCAACGTTATATATGAAGGCTGGAGTTAAAACAAGTGCATGTTGCTTTCTTATGACCGATTCAGAAGTAGCTCGAGAACAGTTTCTTGTATTGGTAAATGACCTCCTGGCCTCAGGTGATATTCACGAGCTCTTTCCCGATGATGAAGTAGAAAATATTGTTAATGCAGTGCGAAATGAGGTCAAGCAGCTTGGAATTATGGATAATCGTGAAAATTGTTGGAAATATTTTATTGAGAAGGTGCGAAGCCTTCTAAAGGTGGTTTTGTGTTTTTCTCCAGTTGGAGCGACTCTTCGTATACGTTCCCGTAAATTTCCGGCTCTGGTAAATTGCACCACCATTGATTGGTTTCACGAGTGGCCCCAGCAGGCACTTGAGTCAGTATCTCTAAGGTTTCTATCCGAAATAACTGTTTTGCCCAAGGAATTAGCATTTCCAGTATCCAATTTTATGGCATTCGTCCACAAAACTGTAAACGATATATCGAAGCTCTACTTAGCTAATGCCAAGCGTTACAACTACACAACTCCAAAGTCGTTTCTCGAGTTGATTGCGCTATATTCAAAATTGTTGCACGAAAAAGTGAAGGCTAATTTAGATCGCCGTTTGCGCTTAGAAAACGGACTTATAAAGTTGGCAAGTTGTACAAAAGAGGTAGATGCTTTGCAAGACGTACTTAAAGTTCAGGAAGTTGAGCTAAAAGTTAAAAACCAGGAAGCAGATAATTTAATTGTAGTTGTTGGTACAGAAAATGAGAAAGTTTCTAAAGAAAGAGCATTTGCTTCAAAGGAGGAAAAAAATGTCCGTCAAATTGAGGAAGATGTAACTGCAAAAGCCAAACTTTGTGAAGAAGATTTTCTTAAAGCCCAACCTGCCTTAATAGCTGCGCAAGAGGCGCTCAATACTTTAAATAAAAATAACTTAACTGAACTAAAATCATTCGGCTCGCCCCCGGATGCAGTAGTTAGTGTATGTGGTGCTGTTTTGGTTCTCTTTGCTAGTAAGGGAAAAATTCCAAAGGATCGAAGTTGGAAAGCTTGTAGGGTCCTTATGGGTAACGTAGATAAATTTCTTGATAATCTCATAAATTATGATAAGAAGCATATTCATCCAGATATAATTAAAGCACTTCAACCATATATATTGGATCCTGAGTTTAGTCCCGAAAAAATTTTAGCTAAATCCTCGGCTGCAGCAGGGTTATGCTCTTGGGTCATTAACATCAATAGGTTTTATGATGTTTATCTTATAGTTGAACCGAAAGAACGCGCACTTATGGAGTCAGAAAAGGAACTTAAAGATGCCCGTGACAAACTGACAGCTCTCAATCAACGACTTACGGAGTTAGAGGAGCAATTAAATGCTTTGCAGATGGAATATGATGAAGCTCTCGCAAAGAAACAGAAATGCCAGGACGAAGCTGATAAAACAGCATTCACTATCGACATAGCCAACCGACTAATCGGTGGACTGGCAAATGAAAAAATTCGTTGGATGGAATCGGTAAAAAGGTAAATAAAGCAAAATTTTTTAATTTTTCAATCGGTATAAGCGTCTATTAAAATCAGAATTAACAATAAGGTATTCTAAGAAAATTTCGAAATATCAAATAACGAAAAAAAGGCTAAACGGCTAAAATGAATTCTTATTCCCCGCCGAGAAGGCGGTGGGAAGTTTTTAAAAAGCAATATTTTTTGTTTTCGTGGTATTAATAAAAATTTAGATTTACGAGTAATCTTTTGCAAAATTTTGATAAATATTTAAGCAAACAGATTCATTTTTATTTGGTTAACAAACTAATTTAATAACAATTTTTGCCGAAGTATTTATCGAACTTGTGAAAACATTATTGGTGTTATTATTTTTGGAACAATAAAAATACTGCTGCCTAAAAACTTTACCCTTATCGGAAATTTAAGATCCCTACTATCTTCGTAAGATATTCTTAGAATTCCTTGTATATTTCGATTTTGGTGGACAAAATCACTCATTTACATATGATATATTATTTTTTTTATTTTAATATATATTTATTTTTTGAACTGAAGGATATGTTGTAGTCGTATATTTAACGGGGAGAAGGAATCAACTCCAACCGCATAAAGTATATCCATTCTTTATTTTTTTTGTTTTTTTTATTGAATCTTCTCTTTGAGAGACTAACAAGAGGTGTATCAAATCTTAAATTTGTAACTAACCTAACCGTCATGTTGACTGATAAAGAGTAAGCGGCCCTAAAAATCGATTGCTGGGTTGGTAGGTCGTTGCGTCGCAGGCGGGATTTGCTAGAAACCAGAGTCAATCCCTGAGCGAGGGGATTTGGGTGCTAAGACAGTTTTTCTTTGTAGGACTATTTTTGCTTCTGAACTTCGTCATTTACTGCGAGGATGCCCAGATCCCGGTGGATGTTTTCGTTGCGAACATACCAAGGTGCCCCAGTGAGAGATCTCAAGACTTTTGATTGTGGGCGCTGTATGATGTCTATGTTGCTGCTTGCGTTCCCCCACAGCTGGGAGCCATACGTCCAGATTGGCTTTAGGACTGAATTGTAAAGTAGTAGCTGGTGGCTTTCAGTTTTATAGGTGCACCTTCTTGAATTCGATGTGCTTACGCCAGGTTAGTCGTCTAAGATACGTTACTTCGTTAGCTTGAGTGATCTGCATACCGTTAGTGAAAGCGGAGGGCATGTTTGTCTATTAAGAGTAAACGTTACATGTTTACACTTTTGTTCGTTTATTTTAATGCGCCAATCAGGCAGCCATCTTTCCACTACTATTAGATGATTATCCAGTTGGTTTGTAGCTTGCGTTGGAAATCTGGAGCGACTAAGGATAGCGGCGAACGTTGACGTTGTTAGTTGTGCGTTTGTGTGAATATTCGCAGTATACAAAACATATAGATACGGGCCGAGTGCTCTTCCTTGTGGAACTCCAGCTACGATGTTGTAGTCGCCCGAAGTAGCTGCGTTGCATCTCACGGAAAATACCCTATTATAGAGGTATGATTCCAGTAGCTTGTGGGCGTATGTTGACAAATACGTTTTAATTTTGTGCATGAGTTCATTAAGCCAAACCTGGTCGAAAGCTACAAATCTAAACGTCTAAAAAATAGCGACACAGAATTCTCGCTGTTTGAATGCTGAGCGTATTTCGGATGGAGTCATTATTCATTATGATCAATATGATCATTATGTTCATTATGATCATTTTAATGATAGATTTCTTCCACTTTTTTGGGAAATAGCCAAGATTAATGATACCATTAAATAGTTAGCAGACGACCTCTATAAGTCCCTCTGGAAGTTCGATCAGCATCTTTGGCGTCAGTAGATCACCACCGAAAGTTTTTTTTGGTTTTAGCCCTGTTATGACTTTTTCGTTCGGCCGGAATGAAGGTGCAGTTGACTGGGGGTAGCCTCTGGCTGAATGACTGGCAAAGGGAATGAATTGGAGGTAGGGTTTGGCTGGAAGACACTTTCGAGATGTGTAGCGAATGTTTCGGTCTTCGACGCTGCGATCCCAGCTTCCCGAAGAGTTTCTTATCGGGGTGGTCGTTTTGATTGGGGCGCTAAGATTTGGGTGGGCCCTCCACATAGGATACTTTGTGCTTGTTGGTAAAAGATTCTGGATGTACCTCAGCTGGGACTTTTCTGGTGATCCGCGGTTTTGCCAATTACGACGCGTGCGCCTCTCTTCGCGCACGAGCTGTTCGATTTGCTGATTCGATTTGTGGTATTTGTTTCGGTCTACTTCTTTCCCTTGAGAATTTTAGGTGCCGCAACGAATACTTCTTCCAGGGCCCTCGTAGTGTAATCGATGTCCGATTCCATGTTAAACTCCGCGGAGAGTTCTATGTGGGCCCTCACGTACTTTTTGTATTTAAGCCAGATCGTTTATGGCGATGTCAGGCTGAGGGGGTGTTCGGTTATTTCTGGGATTTGAAGAAGCATTAAAAGCACAGGCGAGTGGTCTAATTATAAGTCAGAGACTGATTTGGCACTTATTAGATTGGAAGGTATGTTTTTTGTTACCGTAAAATCAATAAGGTCTAGGAGCTTGCGTGGGTCGGTTGGCCAGTATGTGGGACTTCCAGGGAAATCACAGTCCAGTTTATTTCTCACATTTATAATTGCATTGTATTGCATATATTATAATTGCATATATTCTTAATTAGAATCAAGAACCGACACAATGATCTCTTGACGGTCAATCCGAATCTATCTATGTGGATCTCAGAGGCTATCAGACTTAATCAGAGATAGAGCTATAAGATTGTTGTAATACCTCGTTTTCGCAGAAGCCGCAAGAGAAAGAAGTGGGTGCTATTCAGTCAGGTCGCCAATTCAACACAACTACAATGCAATGGAAGATTCGTACGTACAGGCTAGAGACTGGAGAGGAAGCTGTCTCATCAACCCGAGCTGCTGAGCGCAGTATTTGGCCATTATAAGGAAGTTAACCTAAGTCCTGGTTCCGCCACAGTTGCATCGGTATTGCAAATATTTTCTGCCAACATCACTATGTGCTAATAATGGTCAGCACCGTGACGAAACATACGGTGGTGTTTGATGGGTCCGCGCAGGTTATTCCTAGATTCTTGGCTGGGCCAAAGCTTATTCACATCCTGCTCAGGATACGTTCGCAATCAGTAGCGCTGACTGACGTCTGTAAAAGGTACCTTTGTTTTTGATAAATATTTAAGCAAACAGATTCATTTTTATTTGGTTAACAAACTAATTTAATAACAATTTTTGCCGAAGTATTTATCGAACTTGTGAAAACATTATTGGTGTTATTATTTTTGGAACAATAAAAATACTGCTGCCTAAAAACTTTACCCTTATCGGAAATTTAAGATCCCTACTATCTTCGTAAGATATTCTTAGAATTCCTTGTATATTTCGATTTTGGTGGACAAAATCACTCATTTACATATGATATATTATTTTTTTTATTTTAATATATATTTATTTTTTGAACTGAAGGATATGTTGTAGTCGTATATTTAACGGGGAGAAGGAATCAACTCCAACCGCATAAAGTATATCCATTCTTTATTTTTTTTGTTTTTTTTATTGAATCTTCTCTTTGAGAGACTAACAAGAGGTGTATCAAATCTTAAATTTGTAACTAACCTAACCGTCATGTTGACTGATAAAGAGTAAGCGGCCCTAAAAATCGATTGCTGGGTTGGAAGGTCGTTGCGTCGCAGGCGGGATTTGCTAGAAACCAGAGTCAATCCCTGAGCGAGGGGATTTGGGTGCTAAGACAGTTTTTCTTTGTAGGACTATTTTTGCTTCTGAACTTCGTCATTTACTGCGAGGATGCCCAGATCCCGGTGGATGTTTTCGTTGCGAACATACCAAGGTGCCCCAGTGAGAGATCTCAAGACTTTTGATTGTGGGCGCTGTATGATGTCTATGTTGCTGCTTGCGTTCCCCCACAGCTGGGAGCCATACGTCCAGATTGGCTTTAGGACTGAATTGTAAAGTAGTAGCTGGTGGCTTTCAGTTTTATAGGTGCACCTTCTTGAATTCGATGTGCTTACGCCAGGTTAGTCGTCTAAGATACGTTACTTCGTTAGCTTGAGTGATCTGCATACCGTTAGTGAAAGCGGAGGGCATGTTTGTCTATTAAGAGTAAACGTTACATGTTTACACTTTTGTTCGTTTATTTTAATGCGCCAATCAGGCAGCCATCTTTCCACTACTATTAGATGATTATCCAGTTGGTTTGTAGCTTGCGTTGGAAATCTGGAGCGACTAAGGATAGCGGCGAACGTTGACGTTGTTAGTTGTGCGTTTGTGTGAATATTCGCAGTATACAAAACAGATAAATACGGGCCGAGTGCTCTTCCTTGTGGAACTCCAGCTACGATGTTGTAGTCGCCCGAAGTAGCTGCGTTGCATCTCACGGAAAATACCCTATTATAGAGGTATGATTCCAGTAGCTTGTGGGCGTATGTTGACAAATACGTTTTAATTTTGTGCATGAGTTCATTAAGCCAAACCTGGTCGAAAGCTACAAATCTAAACGTCTAAAAAATAGCGACACAGAATTCTCGCTGTTTGAATGCTGAGCGTATTTCGGATGGAGTCATTATTCATTATGATCAATATGATCATTATGTTCATTATGATCATTTTAATGATAGATTTCTTCCACTTTTTTGGGAAATAGCCAAGATTAATGATACCATTAAATAGTTAGCAGACGACCTCTATAAGTCCCTCTGGAAGTTCGATCAGCATCTTTGGCGTCAGTAGATCACCACCGAAAGTTTTTTTTGGTTTTAGCCCTGTTATGACTTTTTCGTTCGGCCGGAATGAAGGTGCAGTTGACTGGGGGTAGCCTCTGGCTGAATGACTGGCAAAGGGAATGAATTGGAGGTAGGGTTTGGCTGGAAGACACTTTCGAGATGTGTAGCGAATGTTTCGGTCTTCGACGCTGCGATCCCAGCTTCCCGAAGAGTTTCTTATCGGGGTGGTCGTTTTGATTGGGGCGCTAAGATTTGGGTGGGCCCTCCACATAGGATACTTTGTGCTTGTTGGTAAAAGATTCTGGATGTACCTCAGCTGGGCATTTTCTGGTGATCCGCGGTTTTGCCAATTACGACGCGTGCGCCTCTCTTCGCGCACGAGCTGTTCGATTTGCTGATTCGATTTGTGGTATTTGTTTCGGTCTACTTCTTTCCCTTGAGAATTTTAGGTGCCGCAACGAATACTTCTTCCAGGGCCCTCGTAGTGTAATCGATGTCCGATTCCATGTTAAACTCCGCGGAGAGTTCTATGTGGGCCCTCACGTACTTTTTGTATTTAAGCCAGATCGTTTATGGCGATGTCAGGCTGAGGGGGTGTTCGGTTATTTCTGGGATTTGAAGAAGCATTAAAAGCACAGGCGAGTGGTCTAATTATAAGTCAGAGACTGATTTGGCACTTATTAGATTGGAAGGTATGTTTTTTGTTACCGTAAAATCAATAAGGTCTAGGAGCTTGCGTGGGTCGGTTGGCCAGTATGTGGGACTTCCAGGGAAATCACAGTCCAGTTTATTTCTCACATTTATAATTGCATTGTATTGCATATATTATAATTGCATATATTCTTAATTAGAATCAAGAACCGACACAATGATCCCTTGACGGTCAATCCGAATCTATCTATGTGGATCTCAGAGGCTATCAGACTTAATCAGAGATAGAGCTATAAGATTGTTGTAATACCTCGTTTTCGCAGAAGCCGCAAGAGAAAGAAGTTGGTTGCTATTCAGTCAGGTCGCCAATTCAACACAACTACAATGCAATGGAAGATTCGTACGTACAGGCTAGAGACTGGAGAGGAAGCTGTCTCATCAACCCGAGCTGCTGAGCGCAGTATTTGGCCATTATAAGGAAGTTAACCTAAGTCCTGGTTCCGCCACAGTTGCATCGGTATTGCAAATATTTTCTGCCAACATCACTATGTGCTAATAATGGTCAGCACCGTGACGAAACATACGGTGGTGTTTGATGGGTCCGCGCAGGTTATTCCTAGATTCTTGGCTGGGCCAAAGCTTATTCACATCCTGCTCAGGATACGTTCGCATTCAGTAGCGCTGACTGACGTCTGTAAAAGGTACCTTTGTGTAAGGATATATCGTCCGGTGCATAACCTGTTGTCTATTTTCCAAGAGCTGACGTCCAATGCAAAATTGGTCTGAAGGTCAGTGATGTTGAGGCTACGATCGCAGTTAATTGCGCAGAGTAGTCAGAGCATTGGGATTGCAAGCTGACTTGTACAGAAACCACATCTGTAGAGAACTCTGCGCCTCCTATACCGGATACAGTGTCCGGAGACCTTATCTTCCGCAGCTGCAGTTGGTCCGCCAGCCTTGAAATGACTAGATGCACCTGCGAGCCAGAATCGAGCAGCGTTCGGTAGGGCAGTAGAACTCCGAAGCGGTTCCCGACCAGAATAGAGGTAGTGTCTAGCAGCACCCCATCACCAAAACGATCCTTAGCGACGAGAGAATTTACGGCGGAAGACGCTGAACGAAAAGCAGCGTCGCTAGATACGGAAGCCTCGGGAAAGGAATGTTGGCCTAGAGCTGGCGAATTGCCACCAAAATGCAGCAGACTATGATACCTGCATCCACATGTACGGCAGCTTGACGCATTGCAATGCCGAGATAGGTGCCTAAATCCAAGGCACTTAGGCATAAATCCAATCGCCTAATTTCGCCTAATAAACCAAATCAATTGAATAAATTGTATTCATACATGGAAACCGAAAAGTACTTGTTTTTTATTAATGCCAAGATTTGGAACATTAAATAAATCTCCCGAAAACTCTCGGTAACTAAACATTGGTGAACCCTGACGTGATTATGCTTAGGAAAATAAATTGTTGAATTTTTTTCCATTGATAAATTTAGCTGCTCGGTTTAGAATATATAAACATAAACAAATAAACAAATTAAAACATTAAAAAACATAATTCGGTTTGTGATTTGTGCGCGCAATATTAACATCTGTTGACATACATACATACGCTGTTTGCAGAGTGCTACAATGGCTACAATGGACAAATAAACGAACTAAAATACATTTTTTGTTGCGTAAGTGAAACCGTTTTTTGAGTGCGCCTCTACTGGAGGGAAGTTATTCCAGTTAGTCCGCCCAGTGTAAGACAGACGCAGCGTGGATTTTAGGCGGGGTAGAGGGACCAAGGAGAAGTGGGACATCCTTCGAAGCGGCGTCGATGGGGATATACCGCCCCTGCTCGGTCGCCAGGGTGTACCGCAGCGGCCGTGGGGTTGGCATTCAGTCCGATCCGTGACCTTGTACACCTTGTCCGCCACTCTCTCGAAGGGTCCTTCTCGGGTGCGCCTAAATGCATGCTCCTCTATGCTCTATGCTCGGTATATGTAATGTGGTATATGTAATGGATCTAGCTTGACTTTTTCACTAACTTTAAACTTTAACGCATAACAATATCGGCATATAGTCGCCATTGGTGTAATATCTAAGTTTTCATTATCACTGGGATCATATTGGAATTACGATTGTATGATGCCAATGATCTTCGTGTCCTCCCGCGTTGTCTCAATCGGCCGTTTTCTCTTATTATGTTTTGTCTTTTTGTGAATACTCGTGTTGCTAGCTTATATGTCTTGTGCGGCGGCCGATGTTCACACGTCGTCACAGGAGACGCGACGCCAAAACCTCTGGTCTGCCATAAGACGCTCTGGGAGCTATCCGAAAGGTTGCAAAAAACAGTTCGTTACATCTGGCGCCCAAACTACGTGATTGCTTAAGAGTCTAGAAGTAACGCAGCTTCAAGATGGGGAAAAAGAATTGGATTTACGCCCTTCGCAAGGAGGAGTTGTGCGAAGTGTTCAGAGAGCTCGGTCTCCCAGCAGAAGGAACAGTAGAGAACATGAGGGCACTTGTTGCAAGGTGGCTCGACGAGACGATGGACGATGAAGTGATAGCGGTCACTCTCGGATTTGAGGAGAAATACACGCAGAGGTACACGCGAAGAAGCTCATTCAAAGTCTGGCAGTACCAGAATTGAAAAGCATAAGGATCATGGAGCCACAAGGGCAGAAGCCAGTCCCGGTGTAGGTTGAGTAGGGAGTGGTCGTTCCGATTCGACGGAACAGGAGATCCTCTCGAGTTCGTGGACCGAATAGCATGGTCCGCTAAAACTTACGGGTTGGAAATAAACACAATCCGGATGGCGATGCCAGAATTACTCCAGGGCAGAGCGCAAAGACGGTTCATAATGAACGATGAGGAGTGGCCTACATGGAAGGAGTTTAGAAGTTTTTTTGAAAAATTGGCAGACCAGGTTCGGCAGCGGAAACAGCAACGATGGACCTACAGACGCTAATGAAGCCACTTGGAAAGTCCACGAAGGAGGTCATTGAAAGGCTGGTGGGGAACTGCATGCTGTGCATGAAAATGTTCATGAGGCCATACGTTGGCCATAGTTGGCCAACGGGAGCCACACAGAGACTCAAGTGGTACTCCAGACAACAGTAAGCTTTGGAAAAAACAAGGAAAAAAATTTGAATATGTTGTGTTGCCAGGCATGGGAGACAGCGCGGTGCTTGGATGGGATTTTCTCGCAGAATTCGGAACAACAATAAACTGCGCAGGCCAGCAAGTCACGATTCCGAGAAGAGAAAGATGCCTGGAAGATAGGCTGTTCATAGCCATAACTGGACCATCGGAGGAATGGGAGAGAAAATAACACAGCATAGGATCACGATGAAGGACGGCATCCCAATAAAGCAAAGATATTATCCAAAGAACCCCAAAATACAGGAGGAGATCAACAGGGCGAGCCTTCAAATAGCGCTTACAGCTCACCCATCGTCATGGTAAAGAAAAAGACGGGTCAATGGAGAATGTGCGTGGACTTCCGACAAATAAACGCAAAGTCAATAAAGGGTGCGTACTAGACATCTGCATGATTACATTCATAACATACGTCTAATAGAGTACATTCGAATCGAATAGAATGGAGTGAGTGGAATGTTGGAAATGAAATGAAATTGTATGAATGTAAGCTTAGGTTCCTCTCGTAATTTGAGACTTCAAACGAAATGACAGGGACTAAACGAAACGAAAAGTGAATTGAGAAATATGTCAATATCATGTATACCCGAATCCTTCCAGTTGTTTCTTATCATTCTGAGAGCTGCTACAAATTTGTCTACAAATTTTTTTAAAATTATTTAAAAATTGTTTTTAACTTAATATTAAAAAAAAACAAGAGGTGCAAAAAAAAGACGGAAATATGGACAACCAATTTATAAAAGAAGCCGACGAGCCTGTATGCATATATATGTAGACCTAGTTTTTTAAAGTTTGGTTTTTAGGTTATTATTTCGATGTCCCCAAATTTGAGACAATACAAGACAAGGTGGAACAAGAAATTTCTGGATATTCCAATATTAAGGTTGCATGCACTCTTGATTTTAATGCTTTAGCTTGGTGGCATTTAAATAAGCAATTTTTTCCGCTACTGCACAAAACAAGCTGCAAAATATTTTGCATTCCAGCGAGAAGCGCGGCTTCGGAACGGACCTTTTCAAACGCAAGAAATTTGATAACAGAAGCGTTGTCAAATAGCCACTAACTCTGAAAATATTGCCAAATTAATGTTTTTGCATTCCAATTTAAATTAGATATAAATTCGCTGCATTTAATTTGTTTTTTTATTTCCTTTTATTTACATTTACAACTCGAATCATTTGAATGAAACGTCTCTGTTTTCAACGTTCTCAATTCACTCAATTCGTTTCCTTCTACCAAATGATTGTGCAAATGACTGTGCTCTCAAATTCACTCAATTCATTTTTAGCATTGTGCATTTGAATGTGGGTTTTATGCCACTCATGCAGATGTCTAGTGCGTACCCAATGCCACGGATAAACTATATACTGGAACAATTGATGGAGGCAAAATTTTTCAGCAGCCTCGACCTTAAAGACGGCTATTAGCAAATCCCACTGGAGGAAGGGAGCAGGAAATACACGGCCTTTATGGTACCAGGGAAACCAGGCGTATCAGGATGACATCATCGTGATCGGACGCACGAGGGAGGAGCATATGGCGAATTTAAAGGAAGTATTCCGTAGACTGAAGGCGGCAAATTTGAGGATAAACACGGACAAGTGCCAATTCTTCAGTGAAGAGCTATTGTACCTTGGCCGCCTATGCCAGTCGAACGTTGATAGGCGCGGAGAAGAATTACTCGGCAACCGAGAAGGAGTACCTAGCAATAATATAGGCAATTCGGCAGATGAGACCATACCTGGAAGGGTACCAATTCGACGTGATCACGGATGATATGGCGCTGAAAAGGGTAAATAACATAACGAGCCCACTTGGAAGGATCGCAAGATGGGTCTTCGAGTTGCAACAATATGATTATGTTATCAGCTAAAGAAAAGGCAAGCTGAATGAAGTTGCAGATACAGTTTCCCGACAGCCGTTAGTAGAAATGTTGAGGAGTGCCACAGCAAGCAAAGTCGTGGAGTGCGTTTGGATAATCGCACTAAAAAGGAAAATACGAAAAAATCCACAGAAATTTCTAGAGTACGTAGGAGAGGCAGGCCTGGTTTTAGAAGTAGCATCATGGAAGCTGTGTGTGCCGATGGATATGAGCCAGCAGGTGCTAAAGGAGAACCACGACTAACCGACAGCGGGACATCTAGGCGGAAGGAAAATAGTACATTTAGTACAAATGCGAAAATAGTCGCAGGGTACTTCTGCCCAGGGATGCAAAGGAACATAAGGAAGTATGTCAGAAAGTGTCAGAAATGATCGACCGGTTTTCCAAATTAATAGAAATGGTCCCAATGCGGAAAGCCACAACGGAGACGCTGCAGAAGGCAATTCACGAAAGGATTATTGCGAGATACGGGGTGCCAAAGGCGATGGTGACAGACAATGGTGTTAACCTGTAGGAGCTTCAAAAAATTTCTCGAGGAGCTCGGAGTTTGTCATCAGTTTACCGCACCATACACGCCACCGGAAAACCCTACAGAAGGGGCAAATAAGACGGTTAAGACGATGATCGCGCAGTTTGCAGGCAATTACCAAAGGACATGGGACGAACACTGGCCAGAATTAATGCTGGCAGTGAACTCAAGCGTGTCAGACTCCACGGGATACTCGCCATGATTCGTAACCCAAGGCAGAGAGCCAAGAATGCCAAAGGCAATATTCGACAAAGGGGCATTGGGGACAGGAGAGGCACAAGCCACTCCCTCAGAAAATGCCGCGCAAGCTCGGCACTACAACCTGAGGAAGCGGGAGTGGAGCCCGAAGATGGGAGACACAGTGTGGGCAAAGGAACATCATTTGTACGACGCCCATGTACGACGGGCCGTACACGGTGGTGAAACAAAAAATATATATATATACGTATAGTAGGGAAATGTAGGTTTTAGGAGGCTGCAAAAAAAAAAAATAATAATAAAAATAAAAGAAGAAAAAAAACAAAATTAAATTTAAAAAAAAAAACAAGAAAAAAAATAGATATATATCAAGAAAGGAAAGCTAACTTTGGGCGGAGGCAAAGTTGATACACCCTTGCAGTTGAGTCGCAGTCATCGAAGTTATGGCATTTCCGATCAATCAGTTATATGGAAGCTATAGGATACAGTCGACCGATCCCGGCCGTTCCGACTTTTATACTACCTGCAAGAAAAATAAGGATGTGTGCCAAGTTTCAACTCGATAGCTTTAAAACTGAGAGACTAGCTTGCGTAGAAACCGACAGACATATAGACTCAGGAGGTGATCCTGGTGAACCATTCACACGCCTTTATCGACGGCAGTAGACGTAAACATCAAACCCCATTTGCTCCAAATTCATAAACAAGTGCCCATCCTGGGAACCTACATGTCAGCATGAAACTCTGACCAATCAAAACTATTCAACCAAAGTCCATCTATGCTGCTAGCGTCGCTGTCACCGATAAAAGCTATAGTTATAAGAAAATTGAATTTGTAAAATCAGTTTGTATTCAACGATCAATTTAATAGGATATCTTAATAACTCACTCTTGATATTTAAAATAAAATTTATTTGTATTTAAAATCGGAAATTAAAACATATAATTGGCGCAATCGGTAGAATACAATTATCCTCGCGTGGTAAAAGTATCGAACTAAATGCACCGCGAATTTATTGTATCCGTAAAACGAATCTATAAACATTTCCCAACATTAGTGAAATCACGAATGTGGATTTCTAATGTCTATTTGAAAGAAACAAATAAAATACAATTATTAATACAATCGATTAATCGAATTAATAAAAACTTTAAAATGGAATTTGAACAAGCATCCACATCAGCTGCTGCAAGGCACATACTGTCTGACAGCAATATGATTCATTTCTTCATGCAACTAAAACAAATTGATAAATTTGATGGTGACACAATGTATTTAGCACTATTTATATAAAGTGTTGATAACTTGATTACCCAATAAAAAACAACATCGTCTACTCAGAATGAAATAACTCAGAATGAAAAAATATCCAAACAATGTATTTAGCACTATTTATATAAAGTGTTGATAACTTGATTACCCAATAAAAAACAACATCGTCTACTCAGAATGAAATATTCAAGGAGCTATCCTGAACCTCATCATTGGACCTGCACGTACAATTCTTCCTAGGAATTCAACTCAGGACAGGAATGAATTAAGAACGTTACTCATCAAAACCCCCACATCTCATGATCATGGATTTACATAAAATTAAATATCAAAATAGTTTACGTAAGTTTATTGATGAATTAGATAAACAAACAAGCAACATTTTTAATAAGTTAAGTCTGGATAATAATGCAGCAAACACTTTTATACTTTCGAGAGTATTAGGTGATCATATAGCAGATGTAATTCGTGAAAATTTCCATTACGAGTGTACATATCTATATGCAAATACGATATATCAACTCCAACTAAATTAAAACAAGCTGCTCAAGCTGTAGGTCTTTATGATGATGATGATATAATTAATTCCGAAGTGTTGAAAATCGATATAATATATGGCACTAATGCTAATAATTCTAATAATAATCAAAGGGACAGAAACCAAAATTCCAATCAGAATGTAGGAATCAACAGGAGTCAAAATTATAATAACCGTGGTACATATAATTATCAACAAAGACAAAATACTTTTGATTCAAATAGAAATTTTAATTCAAACTATAATAATAATTATAGATACTCTCAAAATCCTTCAGGTCAAAATTCTCCAAACTAAAATCGATCTGTTAATGATCCTCAAAAACTATCAGATCAACAGAATAGACCGAAACACAACAGCAATAAAAATAAAAATTGATAATAGACCATGCATTTGCCTTATTGACACAGGTTCCAGTATAAGTTTAATAAATGAAAATTTTCTAAAATATCCAATTAAAGAGAAAAATATTGTTAAGAGGAGCCCTTTAAATAATGGTGTTACTCCAATGAGTTCCGTTTAAAAACTGTTTTTATTTCTTACACTTCTCTTACAAGAAACATACATGAAAATCTTAAATCTATTTAAAACTACTTATCAACGGACAGCACGCTGACATGCTATGTGCCCCACAAGTGCACCAAATAAATATTTGGTTAGACTGCAGGAGATCGTTTTTCAAACCATGCTGTTAATCATTTATTCCCATGGATCCGATCTCTTACATTCTATGTTTGGAATTCTTATCATGTTCAATGCTTGAACATTCTGCAAAGGGCCACAAAAAAGGTCTACATTTTATATATATTTTAAATTCATTATATTGTCGTTTGATAACACTTGATAGCGGACTGTATATGTATATGTGTACTTTTGTTTTCATAAATTTCTTTTCTTCAATATTAGAAAATTATTATTATTATAATTGTTTGATAACAATATGTTGCTAATTATATAATTCTATTTCATATTTTTAAATATTTTAACATTGTTTAAGTTATTTTATTAGCTCCCATGTTCAACTTAATGTTTGAACATCCTGCAAGGGACCACAAAAGTGCTTGACTTGTGTTTAAATTTTAAATTAATTATTATTTTCATTCGATTTTTTAGTGGACTGTAATATATATATATTTTTTTTTTGTTTTTAGGGGACATCTTGAAAACTTTTTGTTTTTTTTTTAGGTATAGCTGTTCTTTTTTGTGTTATATTTTATTTTTACTGTTATGTATAAAACCATAACATTATACAATAAACATATAAAATAGTCGATATTTTTCAAATTTAAATTTTGTGCTTTCAAATCTTCTCTTTGTTTGGCCAGGTGAGCTATTTCTGCTGTATGATTCATAACAGGAGGCTTTAGAGGGTCCCAAGCAATTCTCGGAATCTCGTTATTTCTCCTATATAAGCCGAAGCTAATGCTTCTTGACTTTCCGTTTTAATAATATGCTGAGCAATTAGAATTTTATCATCGGTCCAAGCTGTGCATTCTGAACTGATTGTTAATATGCCTTGCTCCGGCAAATCAATGATCTGGATTTTGGAGTGGCCACATTGGAGCCTCAACTTAGTGTTTGCCTCAACTTTAAATAACCAACTACTTTTTTTTTCTAATTTTGGCAAAACGATTGCGTTTGTGCTCACTTCTTTTGAATATTTAATATTATTCTTGATTGTCTATTTTAATTTGTGATTTGAAACACAGGCACCTGTTGCTGATACTCCACTTATTTCAGTGTGCGCTTTTATTTGACAACTTAAGTTTTTGTGCCGCTTGTTCAGAAATTAGAGTGCTTTGTGACCCATTGTCAATCAATGCTCTAAATTTACCTCCCGAATTTACCATCTTGACCTTTAATCTGAATATATCCGTGGCCAACAACGCTGGTTCAGAGGTCATGCATGTTGTCATATATGTATACTTAAAATAAAACCTACAATCTCTTCTCTTATACTAACGTTACCAGACTGTTGAGCTATCAGCGTTTTGATAGCTACCGAATTAATAAAGACTTCACAATTCAATTTCAATAATTTTATTGGGTCAATTTAACCCCAAATCAACGGCAGCGGCCGATCCCAACAAAACCGAATATACAAGTCCATAAACCTAAGAGCTTGCGTAGAAGCTCCACCAAAGCTCCCAAAGTGCATGCGCTACAAAAGAACAACAAAGCGCATGCGAATCTGGGAGAAACAAAGAATATGGTACAGCTGATAACGGGCAATTAGTGGACCGCTGCGGCTAGTTACACTGGGAGACATAAATTGAAATAATTATGTTATTTGATGCTGACACAAGTCCCAACATCCCCCCGTTGAATTTCATCTTTCAACAAAAAATCCTTAGGGGCATGGGACAGCTTCATCACATAATGTTGCTGATGATCTCAAGGTCCAAAATTCTCAGTTGCAGGCTGCCGTGTCTATCCAGATCCAGAGAGCGCTCGAGCCAGGCGTCAATAGAGTGGCAAGAGTGGAAGGAAACTTCTTTCCGAAATTGCGCGTCGGCGCACCTTTCGATTGCAGGATCGGGAGCCTTCACGGCTGGAGCAGCAGCCACCTTGGCAGCTGCAGACGGCGGCAGCAGCGATGCGGACGACCTCCCCCCATTGGAAGGGTGCAGGCTAGAGTCCAGAATGGAGTCAGACCTGGGCGCTGACTTAATCGGCAACGGTGGTAATAAACCAAATCCCGGGCCAGATGCGGGATTAAGAACAGCAGCTTTAGAAAATCCATCGCAGACAACTGCCAGATGCGATGTGGAAATAGCGACCACGGGGGGAGCGGTGGATAGCAGGGGCACTGATGAGACGCAATTGGACCCGTCCTGGCTATCATGATCGTTGCTCAGGTTTCGCTCCAAGTTCAAATCCTGAAAACCCGATTGGATGTCGCGGTCCAGCGAAGAATCCTGACTGCATGAGCGACGATTTACCAAGAGACCACCATGCACTTTCTATGGGAGCTATGGGACCAGTGGTGCCGTCGAGACGAGTGGAGGGTTCAGGCACCCTCATGGAGTACCTTGCCATTCCCACCTGAATATTAACGCACACATCAGCGGCAAGCTGGGAGAACTTCCAGAATAATTCGCTCCCAATTTCGCTAGAGCTCAATCGCTCTAACTCATCCTGGAGTGTGGTGAATTTCTTCCGCAACGCAATTTCCAACGGCTCCAGTACCATGATGGTCAAATCTCCCTTCTGCACTGCAGCCTTGACCTTATTATGCAGGTCTTCCATCTCCTGGTAGGTCACTTCTGCTCTTCGCCGCAACAGCCTTTTCCTGCTTGCAGGAACCGAGGCACTAGCTACGTCTCCAGACTCCATTATGCAATTTGTTTTTGTGCAAGGTACAATGTAATGGAAACAATAGCAACACGTTTTCCTTTACAAGGTTTCCTTAAAGCACTTTAATGATCACAAATCAATTAGAGCGCGATCACGTCGGGGTCACCAAATGTTGAGCTATCAGCGTTTTGATAGCTACCGAATTAATAAAGACTTCACAATTCAATTTCAATAATTTTATTGGGTCAATTTAACCCCAAAACAACGGCAGCGGCCGATCCCAACAAAACCGAATATACAAGTCCATAAACCTAAGAGCTTGCGCAGAAGCTCCGCCAAAGCTCCCAAAGTGCATGCGCTACAAAAGAACAACAAAGCGCATGCGAATCTGGGAGAAACAAAGAATATGGTACAGCTGATAACGGGCAATTAGTGGACCGCTGCGGCTAGTTACACTGGGAGAATTAAATTGAAATAATTATGTTATTTGATGCTGACACAAGTCCCAACATCCTCCCCCCTTTGAATTCCATCTTTCAACAAAAAATCCTTAGGGGCATGGGACAGCTTCATCACATAATATTGCTGATCAAGGTCCATAATTCTCAGTTGCAGGCTGCCGTGTCCATCCAGATCCAGAGAACGCTCGAACCAGGCGTCAATAGGGTGGCGAAAGTGGAAGGAAACTTCTTTCCGAAATTGCGCGTAGGCGCACCTTTCGATTGCAGGATCGGGAGCCTTCACGGCTGGTGCAGCAGCCACCTTGGCAGCTGCAGACGGCGGCAGCAGCGATTTGGAAGGGTGCAGGCTAGAGTCCATAATGGAGTCAGACCTGGGCGCTGACTTGACTTAATCGGCAACGGTGACAATAATCCAAATCCCGGGCCAGATGAGGGATTAAGTATAGCAGCTTCAGAAAATCCATCGCAGACAACTGCCAGATGCGACGTTGAAATAGCGACCACGGAGGGAGCGGTGGATAGCAGGGGCACTGATGAGACGAAATGGCCCACGTTCTGGCTATCGTGATCGTTGTTCAAGGTTTGTTCCACCTTCAAATCCCGAGAACCCGATTGGATGTCGCGGTCCAGCGGGTAATCCTGACTGCATGAGCGACGATTTTCCAACGGACCAGAAGATTACACCGCCGCAGCTTTAAGCGCGGCACAAGAAGTCAGTGACGATGCTATCCATGAATATGTTTCGGACGCAATTAATTTTTTAGGGGAAAATCCCTGCTACCTGTCATCAGACGAAGAGTAGCTGGGGTAGATATGAGACTTTTAATAGATACGGGCGCGGAAAAAAATTTCATCCGTCCATACGAGGGGTTGAAATGTGTCCGCCCAGTAGAATCGCCATTCACGATACATTCGATCTGTCATATATGTATACTTACAATAAAACCTACACTCTCTCCTCTTATACTAACGTTACCAGACATTGTAATCCCCAACATTATGGGCATCTCTGTAAATTCGAAAATAGATATACACACTTTAATAAAGGCAGTTCGCAGCCACACTTCAGAATGAACGCACAGACCTTTACCTTATGGACATAACATTTTGGCGACGAGGATAAAGGGAAAGCGTATCACATAATCGTTGATTTTCATCAAGATGCCGACAGATACTAGCTTATTTCAAGCAATCCTGGCTCAACAGCAGGAATTTACGACAACTATATTGAAGCAGCAACGGAACTGGATACAAGATATACTAAGCAAAAATGCCGCAGCAATCGTGAGTGATTCGTTACGCGCGGGTGAATCTATATGCCCTCCGTTTCACATATTTCACAAAGATGTACAAAGCTGGGAAGTATCAATTTGAAAAATGTAAGGAACAAAAAAGTCATTGATCTGGAAATCTTAAAAAAAGGGGTTTCATTTCAAAAGGACTCCAGGAGCAATCGCATCCGTAATAAACTCAAACACAATAAGCGCTCCTAAGTAAACCACTATTATACAAGTGCTCACGAGTTTTGCACGCAAACGTGGAAAATTCGAACAATCTTTTTGTTTGGATTTATTCAAAACATTCGGTTTTGATATAATGCCAGTATCGAACATTAACGAGGTGCACAGTGTCAATGTACACAACAAATATAAAAACGTTTTTGAGCCCGCAATGGGAGAGACAAAAGACTTCAAAGCCAGTGTGATTTTAAAATCGACAGCAACACCAAAGTTTTATAAAAGCCGCCAAATTCCTTTTTCACAAATAGAAAAATTTAAGGCAGAGGCAGACAGATTAGTCCAAGCAGGGATTTGGAAACCGGTGAAATTTAGCAACTGGGCATCCCCAATTGTTCTCGTACCTAAGCCAGGTAGAACAATTCGAATTTGTGGTGACTTTAAGCAAGCAGTCAACGCACAAATTGACATCGAGCAGTACCCGTTGCCCACAAAAGAGGCTCTATTCCACATCCGTCATGGTGAGCAGTTCAGCAAAATAGATCTTAAAGAGGCCTATCTATAAATGAAATTGAATGAAGCGTCCAAACAGATTATCCAACAGAAACAGAAACAGAGCGGTATTAAACACCGCTGGGCCTTTTTCAATATCAACGCCTTCCATATGGAATAGCCAGCGCTCCGGTGATCTTTCAAAGATACCTAGAACAACTCCTGAAAGGAATAGAAGGTTGCGGAAACCATCTTGATGACATCATTATCTCAGCACCGACTAGGGCAGAACATTTGGAAAGACACGATCAAGTTCTTAGTATTCTTCAGGACAATGGTATTAGATGCCAAATTGAGAAATGCTTTTTTCTCAAGGATGAAATTGAATATTTGGAAAGAAGAATATCCGCAAACGGTGTTCTTCCAGATACTTCAGGACTAGAATTTGCAACAATTGGAAGCGTTTATGGGTAAAGTAAACTATTATTGCAATTTTATTCCAAATTATTCGCAGTTGGCAGCAGTGCTGCCGCAGCACCCTTGAACCAACTTCGTAGAAAATGTAGCATACATATTTGGGCCGCAACAGCATCAAGCATTCACAGACTTAAAGTATCACATTATAAACGCAACTGAACTAGCTCATTTCGATGAAAAATTACCACTGATACTAGCTACTGATGCTTCATCCTTTGGTATTGAAGTAGTGCTTTCTCATCTTCAGAACGATGGAACCGAAAGACCAATAGTTTTCGCTTCAAAAACTTTAGATAAGCACCAAGTAAAATACAGCCAGATCGAAAAAGAAGGATTTTCCTTAATATTCGGAGTGAAACGATTTCACCAATATCTATATGGAAGAAGATTTATTTTGATTACAGATCACAAACCGCTGGTAACAATTTTCAATCCAGGCAAGCATCTTCCTCTGATGACATCAAACAGACTGCAACGCTGGGCCATCATTCTCATGGCCTACATCTTCGACATAAGGTATCGTTCCACAGCAGCGCATGGCAACGCCGATGCTCTATCACGTCTTCCAGTAGGTATGGATCCAGGTTTTGACAAAGAAGAAGAAGCCTGCAACACTATACTGGAATGGACACCGCCTATTAATGCTGACACAATTCGCAAGCACCTAGTCACCGACGAAATTCTCAGACAAGTCATTCATTTCGTTACAATAGAATGGCCTGAAAAACTTCAACCGAGCCAGGAAGCTTTATTACCATTTTTCAATCGATGGTTTGCGACTACCACTAACCAACAACTTCTTTGCTTACACCCAGATTCGAATCGTGTAATAATTCCATCTGAACTTCGCGGCCATATTCTGAAACTCCTACATGAAAGGCACATTGGGGCATCGTCCGCATGAAACAATTAGCCAGGCAACATGTTTGGTAGCCTACCATTGATCAAGATATAAAAAATCTTGTAAACTCTTGCTTTAACTGCAAATGCAATAATCCAGCACCGCTGAAAGAGTACCACAGTTGGCCTGTAGCAACATCAGCTTGGAAGCGTATTCACGCCATGTGGCTTATCTGCGTAGACGCCTTTTCTCAATTTCTATTTGCTGTTCAAATGTCGTCTACAACAACCAGCAATACATTTGCTGGACTGTCATCAATTTTCGCAATTGAAGGATATCCAAAGACAATGGTTAGTGACAATGGGCCCCAATTTACTGCCGACGGCTTCGCAGTATTTTGCAAGTAACAGGGAATACAGCACATTACTACAGCACCGTTTCATCCAGCGTCAAATAGAAGAAAAATATATCGGATGGGTTATCAGTTCGTGAGGCAGTCACTAAATACCTTGCATCGTATAGGTTTACTCCTAATGCACAAGAAAAAACTCCAGCCGAATTGATACACAGTCGATCAGTACGAACCATATTGAGTCAACTATTTGAGAAGCCTGCAATAAATAAAGAAGCAGATCCCAAATACTCCGTTAATCTGGCCAGATACCAAACCGAAGACTGGCTTCACGCAAAATTTTTCGAGAGGAGAAAAGTGGATCGAAGGAATAGTTGATCGGAAAATAGGGAAGATGCTGTACGTAGTTCGTACCAAAAATGGCTATGTCAAGCGCCATGTAAATCAGCTTAAATCCAGGTCCTCAGCTAACCATTGCGATGATAAACGATGATAAATCCAAAGAATTCTGGTTTGTACCTGAAATTCCGAATCTTGCCGTCAGTCTTCACACTCAGAGCCGAGGCGAACCGTCAGCCGAGATTTCTGCATCTATTCAACCTGTTCCTGATACGCCAGGAGAGGTAATTCAACAACCAAGGCAAATTCAACCAGCACGACGCTTTTCGGGAATACCTGTTCGCCAAACACTCGAAATCGCCAAGCCGTCGATCGTTTCCAGCCAAAGGATTTTAGGAAACCAAACCACTAACATAGTTTTAATTAGACAATGTAATCACCAACATTATGGGCATCTCTGTAAATTCGAAAATAGATATACACACTTTAATAAAGGCAGTTCGCAGCCACACTTCAGAATGAACGCACAGACCTCTACCTTATGGACATAACACATGTATTTACATTCTCTTTTTTAAAATGCAACATGCTATGGTGTAATTTTTGATAATACGAGCATACTAGCTCGCTTGTACATTTTGCGTTTGAACTGTGCTTTAAACATCTGTAACACACATTCAATTTTTATAACTATATTTGATTTTTCTTATGGACTTAAGGCTTTAAATTTTTCACATCGGGCATGTTATTTTTGTGATTTTTTGTGTTATTGTCCTACATAGTTTGTAACTCATTTCCAACTGATGTCAACAAACATCAAACTGTTGATCTAAAAATTCTATGACATCTTTTAAATTTTGGATGTCATTTGACTTTTTCATTTGGCCCTCATATTGTTGCAGAGCCTCAATATTAAAATAATAATATGCGCAATATTATCTGATTCTTTGGTCAGATTTGCTTTGAGACGCATCATATAAATTGATTCATTTATAGAATTAATTGTATTTTTTAAATGCCTGTATGAGTCCAAATTTATTTTTGGAAGATCAATCAGGCGATTCAATTGATCTGAAAATATTTTTCTATTATTTTCATACCTTTTTATGAGCAACACCCAGGCTGCATCATAATTATTGCCTGAGCCAGCAATAAATGGGAGACCACATTTCGTGCTTCCCCGTTTAGAGCACTTTTAAGGTAGCTTAGCTTCAAGGATGGACTTAAATCCATTCTTGAATGCACAAGCTCCTTGAATAACTCATAACTCGAAATGATTTTTTGTAAAGTATTCGTGCTTTACAGCACCAAGTTGAACCAAATGAGCAAATAAGCTCAATATTTTAAGTGACTTAAAATAAGAGCTCATTTGGTTCAACTTGGTGCTGTAAAGCACGAATACTTTACAAAAAATCATTTCGATAGCATGCTTTCAAAATTTAAGTCCGCCAAGGAAAAAATTAAAAATTATAGGCCAGGATGAGCTCTTTTCTAGGCTTGAGGGTGCTATAAGGAATCTCGAGGATTACCCAGAAATTCCCCAGAAACTTACACAGAAATTAAGGAAAGGAAAGCTGAAACCTTTCCGATAAGAATTAAAAAATTAAAAATGTTTCTCAGCAGAGTAGAAACAGTATCCGATTTAATAAATATTGAAGGGCTTAACAATAAATATATGCCAAAAATAATAGAGCTCAGAGAAGATATTGAAATACATATTGAGCTCATGAATAATAAAATCGAAGTAAGTCGATTAGAAAAGGTAGAAGGTAGTAGCCCTAAAATGGACGAACTACCTACCCTACCAAAAATTGAGGTTCCCAGTTTCTTTGGAGACTCCAAAGATTGGGACCATCTTAAGTAATCCTCTTCTAAGTAAGCATTTTTTGCGTGCATCTACTTGCAGGGTGAGACGCACCTGGTCTTCTATAATCGCAATTTTTTCTTTTGTCGACATTTTGGTGCTGTTGTTTTAATGATTTTCTTGCCGCTGCGCTGTTGATGCTGCACATCTCGGCTGATGTTGCTCCTGATGTTGGTGTCGCTGCGGATGTTGCTTCTGTGTGGGTCACTGTTGCTTCGGCTGACTTTGCTCCGGATGTTGTCGCTCGGATGTTGCTTCTGCTTGGGGTGTTCACTGCTGCTGTGACTGATGTTTCTTCTGCTTATGTCACGGCTGATGCTGATTTTTTTTTTTTTTTACCCTTGCAGAGGGTATTATAATTTTGTTCACGGCCGGGATCGGTCGACTATACTCCATATAGCTGCCATATAACTGATTGATCGGAAATGCCATAACTTCGTTGTTTTTTAAGATAGAGGGTTGACCAACATATCTTATGTACAAACTTTCATAAGGATCGCCCGACTATCCTATCCTATTGCTGTCATACAACGATCGGAATTAGCATAACTTTGGTGTTTTTTAAGTTAGAAAGATGGGACTTGGTACAGATTCTATTTTGGACAAAATTTTGGACAGGCAGCCGTTCAACATGCCGTCCAAGAAGCCAATATTGAGAGCCAGCGTAGGGAAAATGAACTTCGTCTGGCTATACAGCGGCTGACCGAACAAGTCAACGCAGTACAAGTCACTCCCGCGCAAGCGGAAGCCCCCGTAATCAAAGTATATGAACCCATACAAATTAGAGACAACGTAAAATGTGACGAGCCCCTAGATGCCGTCAAGTGCCTGCCCGAATTTACGGGAACGCAGGAAGCATACGTTTCCTGGCGGCAAGCGGCGGTAGCCGCATATTATATTTTTAGGAACTATGTAAATAGCTCTCGGCATTACCAGGCAGTTATAATTATTAGGAGTAAAATAAGAGGCCCTGCCGATGCCGTGCTATCCTCGTTTGGCACTGTGCTGAATTTCGACGCGATTATAAATCGAGTCGACTTCACGTACAGTGATAAACGCCAGATTCACGTTATCGAGCAAGAAATGGGTACTCTCAGGCAGGGAAATATGACCCTACTGCAGTACTACGACGAGGTCGAGAAAAAACTGACCTTACTCACCAACAAAGCCACCATGTCGTACGAAACCTCGGCGGCAAAGGTTTTATGCGACAAATTCCGGGACGACGCACTCCGAGTATTTATCTCGGGACTTAAGCGTAGTCTTACGGATGTCCTCTTTTCGGCAAAGCCAAAAGATATGCCTTCAGCCCTCGCTTTGGCACAGGAAATAGAAGCTAACCACGAGAGGTACTCCTTTGCGGCTTCGTTTGCCAGAAGCCAGGAGGACAAGGATAAAAAACACTATCCAAAAACACAAGACCACCGTCAGGCTCCTCCGCCGGCGAATGCCCAGACAAATACTGGCAAAAATCCTTACTACAAAAAGGAGCAGCACAAAGCACAAGTGCACTCTGCCCCACACAGCGGAAGCACACCTGAACCCATGGACATTGACCCATCGCTTTCCAGGATGCTCAAGCCGTCCCTAGCCCCGGCATACCAAAACAGGAAGCCGGTAGAGTCCGATCGATCGGGCCCACACAAAAGGCAGAGGGTCAACCATGTCGCGCAGGCCACAAGTGAATCCGAGGGGAAATATTCCGCTACAGCTTCAGACGCGACTCAAGAGATTGACGACGACGCCATTAGGGATTACGACTCTGACGTCATTAATTTTTTAGGGGAAAGTCCCTGCTACCCGTCATCAGACGAAGAGTAGCGGGGCTAGAAATGAAGCTTCTAATAGACACGGGCGCGTCAAAAAATTTCATCCGTCCATACGAGGGATTGAAAGGCGTTCGCCCAGTGGATTCACCATTTTCGATACATTCTATCCATGGCGTTACCACGATCACAAAGAAATGCTTCATATCCCTATTCAACTTGAAGGCCACGTTCTTCATTTTACCAGATTTGTCCTCCTTTAATGCCATCATCGGCCTTGACCTGTTAAAACAGGCAGGGGCATCGCTTTGCCTAGCCTCCGGACACCTCAAATGGGGTTCCGAAATAGAAAAGCTAGAATTCCAAGCATGCCCCAACGTAAATTTTACTGAAGTTGACTGCTCCAGTGCACCACCTTCAGTCAGAAAAGCATTTTCAAAAATGCTAAGCGACAGAAAAAATGCCTTCGCTAACCCAAATGAGGCGTTACCTTACAACACTTCAGTGGTTGCGACCATTAGAACAGTTGATGAGGAGCCCATTTATGCCAGACCCTACCCATACCCGATGGGGGCAGCCGATTTCGTAAATGGCGAAATTCAAGACCTCCTAAAAAACGGCATAATCCAGAAGTCGAGATCCCCCTACAATAACCCAATATGGGTAGTAGACAAAAAGGGCACCGACGAGTCTGGCAGCCGTAAAATGCGGCTGGTATTAGACTTTCGAAAGTTAAACGAGAGGACAATACCGGATCGCTACCCCATGCCAATTATCTCCATGATACTAGGCAATTTGGGCAAGGCTAAGTACTTTACAACGCTCGATTTGAAGTCTGGCTACCACCAGATTACACTGGCGGAACGTGACCGTGAAAAAACTTCCTTTTCCGTAAACGGGGGAAAATACGAGTTCTGCCGACTGCCATTCGGGTTGAGGAATGCTGCCAGCATCTTCCAAAGAACCATCGACGACATACTGCGAGAGCAGATTGGCAAATTTTGCTATGTCTATGTCGATGATGTTATCGTCTTCTCAGAGGACGAAAACGCCCACATACGGCACGTAGACTGGGTACTAAAGAGCCTGCACGACGCCAACATGAGAGTGTCGGCGCAGAAATCGGTCTTCTTCAAAGAAAGCGTTAATTTTTTGGGGTTTATAGTCACCAGTGAAGGGACTAGAACAGACCCAGAAAAGGTCCGGGCCATCAAGGAATTCCCGGAGCCTAAAAACGTATTTGAAGTAAGGTCATTCATGGGCTTGGCTGGCTACTATAGGTGCTTTATTAAAGATTTTGCATCAATAGCTAAGCCCATTTCGAGTATCCTAAAAGGGGAACATGGAAATGTCAGCAGATACAGATCCAGAAACATCCAGGTACAGTTTACCGAGCCACAACGGCTGGCCTTCGAAAAGCTTCGGAACATCCTGGCCTCTGAGGACGTCATCCTCAGATACCCCGATTATAAATTGGCATTTGATCTAACGACAGATGCCTCAGCGTACGGCATTGGCGCTGTGCTTTCCCAAAAGGGACGACCCATTTCTATGATCTCTAGAACCTTAAAGGACAGAGAGGTTAATTACGCTACCAACGAAAGGGAGCTGTTAGCCATAGTTTGGGCTCTAGAAAAGCTTCGTCACTACCTATATGGGGTCAAAGACATAAATGTCTACACTGACCACCAACCACTAACCTACGCGGTTTCGGATTCTAATCCAAACACGAAAATTAAAAGATGGAAAGAACGCATCGACGAGTGTGGTGCCAAGGTTCATTACATGCCTGGCAAAGACAACCTCGTCGCAGATGCCCTCTCGAGGCAACAACTCAACGTTGTAGAAGAGGAAGAGGCATTTTCAAGCGCGGCCACAATCCACAGTGAGCTGTCGCTAACTCACACCATCCCATCCACGGATAAGCCTCTCAATTGCTTCCAGAACCAGATAACTCTGGAAGAGGCTCGCTTTTCGTCTAAACGCAGCTTTGTTCTCTTTGGAAACAAGAGACGGCATAACATTGACTTCACTTGCGAGGAGTCATTGCTGGAGGAGCTCGCGGACGTGATAGTTCCTAAAGGCGTAAACGCCATCCATTTCGATTTGCACACGCTAGCAATGGTACAGGACAAATTGGTTCGGCAATTCCCTGCCACCAAATTTTGGCACTGCAAAAACCGAGTGACGGATATTTTCGCAATGGGCGAGAGGCGGGAGATTCTCACTGTCGAGCACAACAGAGCTCACAGGTCTGCCCAAGAAAACGTGAAGCAGGTACTCTCCGAGTACTATTTCCCAAAAATGACCAAAATGGCGAACGAAATAGTCGATTCCTGCAGGACTTGCGCCAAGGCTAAATACGACAGACATCCAAAGAAACAGGAGCTTGGCGAAACACCGATCCCATCTCATGTAGGAGAAATGCTACACATAGACATCTTCTCCACGGATAAAAAGTATTTCCTTACGTGCATCGACAAATTCTCGAAATTTGCTGTCGTCCAACCGGTCCCCTCTAGATCCATAGAGGACCTCAAACCAGCGCTACTACAGCTGATGAACATTTTCCCTAAGGCAAAGGTCATATATTGCGACAACGAACCATCGTTGAACTCGCACACCATCGTGGCCATGCTGGAAAACCATTTCAGCGTTAGCATTTCAAATGCACCGCCCCTCCACAGTGTCTCAAACGGACAGGTGGAACGCTTCCACAGCACTCTGGTAGAGCTTGCTAGATGCCTTAAAATCGACAAAGGCATTAGCGATACCGTAGAGCTGATCCTACTGGCTACAACCAAATATAACAAATCTATCCATTCGGTCATCGACAAGAGGCCGGCTGACGTGGTTCAGACTCAATCAAATGGGCCACATTACGAAATACAGGATAAGATTAAAATAGCCCAGGACAAGCTCCGAAACAGGGAAAACGCTTCCCGACAAAATAGAGTGTTCGAGGTTGGCGAAAAAGTCTTAGTGAAGTCTAACAAACGCCTGGGCAACAAACTCTCACCTTTGTGTGAAGAAAAGACCGTTGAAGCGGACATGGGGACCACAGTCCTCATTAAGGGGAGGGTGGTCCACAAAGACAACCTTAGGTAGGCCGAGCGTGACTATTTTATCCCTCGCCTGATAATTTTTAAATTTCTTATCATACCTTTTTTGTAGCCACTTGGCATAAGTTTTGCATTTATTATTTTAATCACGCTTTGGTGGTGGGCTTCCCAAATTTCAACAAACTTACAGCACTTCCAAATTACAGGTTCACAACTATAGCCCTGATTTTCCTTTTGACCACAACATCGGCACGCGTCACGGACTATTCTAAAACTAAATACATTCCCATCGTTGATGGCCAAATTCTAGTTTGGGAGGAATTTGCGTTTGTGAAACATTCTGCAAATCTCTCGGAATATAGGCGCGTCATAGAAGAAACTAGCGGGATGTCCAGCATGTTCCCTCAGTCTCATATGCAGAAACTCTTGATTGTTGATGTCGCCCATCTGCGCGACCTGCTCGACTCTTTGAGCATCCATCATAGGGTAGCAAGAAGCTTAGACTTCCTAGGGACCGCGTTGAAGGTAGTGGCGGGAACGCCGGACGCGGAAGATTTCGAAAAAATTAAATTTAAAGAATTCGAATTAATAAATGCAAACAATAGGCAGGTCAATATCAACAACAAAGTACAAATGCAAATTAATAAAATTTCCGCTACCGTCAACCATCTTCTGGGGTCGGCTAAAAAGTCCCAAATTGATACAGGGCACCTATTCGAGATGCTTTTAACTCGAAATAGGATGATAACAATGGAACTGCAGGGTTTAATACTGGCAGTAGCTCTTGCCAAAGTTAACGTCGTTAGCCCTAGCATCTTAGATCATGCAGACCTGGAAGGTGTGTGGATGGAAGAGCCCACCGAGACCGCGATTAGGGATGTTTTGTCCGTATCGTCCGTTAAGATATTACAATCCAATAACATCTTACACTTTATTATTAAGTTTCCAAAGATCAAGTCGGCCTGCAACAAGATCACCGTTTTCCCGGTGTCACATCACGACACCATACTCAGGCTGGAGGACAATATTATTGCTGAATGCGACGGCAATATCCACACTGTAGAAAACTGCTTTTTGACAGCAGGGGCTACATTTTGTCGGTTGGCGCGAAGAAGATCATGCGCTCAAGAGCTCCACGCTGGAGGCACGGCGCATTGCGAGATCCAGCAAAGCGATTTACACCCCATCACCTATGTTGATGAGGGGATCGTAATCATAAACGATAGCCCGGCTCGAGTGTGTGTGGATAATGGCACCTGTGCCCAATTAAGGGGTACATACCTTGTCACCTTTGAAGAAGGTGCCACCATTAACGAAACCCGATTGGTCAACCATAACACAGCCCAGAAGAGGGCTCCAGGAGTGGCCAGCTCACCTTCCCTAAACGTCACTATGGAACGCCACGTTCTCAGTCTTCCTTACCTTCACCGGCTGAGTGAACGTAATTTGGAACACATCAGGGAGTTCGGGGAGAAGATCAACCACCATCAAGTATATCAGATAGTGTTCATAGCGGGAACAATATGCTGCGCTTTGATTTGCATCGGCTTGGCCTATCGGCGGGTCACTCAGGCCCGAAGAACCGCGGCCCAACTAAAAGAGATGATCGCCCAAATAGGGTCGGCCGAGGGCGGCCTCATTCTTGAAGGGGGAGTAGTTAACTGAAGTTAACCGCGCGACGGCAATGTCCGGTTGCTTAAGAACTCGCTCTGGCCAAACTGCTGACACAGCGTCTGGCCGGATGCTCGTGCATAGCCGGCGAACACTGCATATTTGCGTGGCCGCTATGAAATACTTTTTGTTAGCTTTAAGTTTCAGTTTGTACTCGAGTCTCTCAGAATAAAGAACTCTTTTACTTAACTCCGGCACAATCCGTAATATTCGGATTCATTTGCTCTTGCTTGGTTACTCAGCCTCAAGGCAGTAATAACGGAGTTAGTAACTCCCTACGTAAACTCTCATCAGAAGGAAGAACCCTCGGCAACCGCCAGGGATACCAAACCATTCTACACTGGAGATATCCTCATCACTGAAGACACCCTCTACAGCGGAGAATAAATAACCATCCCCTCCTTAATTTAATTAATTTACATACATAGCGCCCAAGAAGACAATAACAACTGTAATAATGTTTTCAGTCACCAATTAATATTTGAAATGGGAAATGAAGATTTGTATGTGAACACAATTTTGTAATGTACATAAATAATGACGAGGATTTTGCAATATTTCAAAGGGCTTTCATGGAATTAATTAAACCAAATTTGAGAACAAAATTAATGAAAACAGCAGTAATACTTCCTAATATATCTACCTACGCAGATTTTCGTGAGAAAGTAATCAATATTCATGAGAAAACTATTCATCAACGTAAAAAAAAAATATGACGATTTAAAGCTAAATACTATTTTCCAGATGCACAAAAATTAATCCAAAATATAATAAATAAATGCGATATTTGTAATTTTGTAATTTAACATATGCAAGGCAGAACATAGAAAAGTAGCATTAACATTTGAAAAAACCCCTGAAAGTAAAAATATCCGTTTATTGATCTATTCAAAATTTGTTTCAATTAAAGAAACTCATACCAAAGATTGGATTGAAAGTAAAAAAGCATTATTTAAAATATTTAATATGTTAGGTAAACCAAAAACAATAAAAATGGATCAAGAAAATTGGTAAGAAAAAGAAAATATTGAGATCGAAATTACTAGTAACAAGAATGGTATAGCTGATATAGAAAGAGTTCACACAACAATTAATGAAAAATTATGAATCATAAATACACTTAATGATGCTGAAGACAAGCTCATGAATATCGAAAATGCTACATGTTTATAATCATGAAATAACACTTGACACTATAGGTGAACCCCCGGTGAAATATTTATTTTCGTTATGGAACCTAATAAAAATGTCCAAAAAATATAAGAAACAAAAATTGATGAAATTAATGAAAAACGGGAAGAATATGAGGTAGATTTAAATTATGCAAAAGTTGAAAAAGAAAAGAAACGTAACCCGAAACTTGTTAATCCATTTAAGAAAACAGGAAAAATTATACAAAAAGCTGAGAAACACTGGCAGTAATTTGTGACCCAAAAGTAAAACACAAAAGTAAATTTAAAAAACTTAAACGCAATTATTCTCGTTATTCCAGAAATGTTGAAAATTCTGACTCTGATATTGAAAGTGATAATAGTAATACCATGGACAACGTTACCATTAATAACGGCTCAACAAATTCCGTAGAGCGTTATGCGGCAACTACGTCAAACTTGAACTCTCGGGAGTAGCGGTAGGTCCCGGAGTCGTAGTCAAAGAACGTAAATAGTCTGACTAAATTTGCCTGGATTCTGCAAGGGACTGCTCTGCTTGACCAGGCGCTTGCTGTGATCAGGCTGGAGTTGAGGTGGGATGCTCGAAGTCCTGGGATGGTTTTCCTCAAGTACCGGTGGTATGGTGGTTCGGCTGATTCCTTATCGGCCGGTCCTACTAGCGATCCGTTTCACAGGAACAACACTCGAACTAGACTGCTATGCCGCGGGGTCTCCTCGTGGTCCGTTTCAGGGGAGCAAAACGGCGAAGTAGGTTAGGTGACGCGGGGTCTACTTGTGGTCCGTTTCACGGGAGCAACACTTGAACTAGACGGGTATGCCGCGGATTCTACTTGTGATCTGTTTACACTGGAGCCACGCGAAGTAGATAGTTATAGAGAGTCCTACCTTGTGAATCGTTTTAAACAGGATCACGTGAAGTAGTTCAATTTTAAGTGCCGTGGTTTCAACACTTAGTAAAGAGACGATTGACTCTGATTTCGCAACTAACTTTATTTCAGAAGAACAACAATAATGGCATGAGTTGATGAGCGAAAGCTTTAGGGAAATACTAATAACCTTAAGTGTCTTCAAAAACTAGCAAAGCAAATTTTAAATATACCAATTAGCTCGGCTACGTCTGGCATGGTTCTGTGCGAGCACAGAACAAGAATGCTCAGCAGTAAACTGGTATTTTTACACAAAAATATGAATTAATTGTAATGTTTTTATACCCTTGCAGAGCGTATTATAATTTTGGTCAAAAGTGTGCAACGCAGTGAAACTAAACCAACAGCTTGTGCACATTCATTTAAAGAAATAAGAGCAGGGGGGCCGCCTCCAGTACCTACCACAAACAACAACAAAATGAACGAAAGTAAGCTCTCTGTCCCAGAAACAGAGATTAGACGGTCTTCCAATGCCTACAGTTCCAGTGTTGAGGAGTTCCTTGTGGAACTCTCCATTACCTGCTCACCATGCATGAGGAATTCCCCAGTGCTGGTATATGAAATTCGTTAAGGAATTTTTGTATGGGATGTCCTATGCATCGGTGACCTGGGGAATTTTCTCCCTAACTGGTTAGGGAATTTCCCCTGGAATTCCTGCAAAGAAATCCTAGGGAAGGTATTTGGTATTCTTTGCAAAGAACTCATCAAAGAACTCCTTGGTCATTTTTTGCAAAAAAATCCCTGGGAAGACATTTTGAAAAAAATCATTATCTATTTTTAGAAACCCACCACACCAATGTTTTTATGTATTAATTTGTTTTCGCAAATGTAAACGAGTTTAAATGTTAAGAAACATTTTACAAATATCATAAACTACATTGTATTATTTTTACTTACTTTCGCCTGGACTGGGATTCGAACCTCCGTGCTTTTGTTTAATAAATAGAATAAATAATAAATTTTGTTTTGTTAAATAGACTGCGATTGACAATAATATGATTCTACAAAGGTGTATATATCAATCAATCTCAATTATTTTTTAAATCCCCATTTAAAAAAAAGAATAAATGTAAAATTTTATATTGAGGTTGCGATATTAAAAAATAAATAAAAGTAAACATAAAGAAAACTCATAATATTCATAGTCTTCCGGTGGGAATCGAACCAACGATCTAGGATTAACAGGCAGACATCTTAACCATTGAACCATTGGGTTAAAGTTTCACGCGAAAAATATTTAGAAACCCAAGAATATGTGATCATACTCTCCCTCTCCGCTCACTTACTTTGCTGAGAGAATTTTTTTCTCTCATCGACTGTCTTTGCATTTTCTATTGTTTTTAAAGACGTTGCATCTCACTCTTTTCTCAGTGTGTCCCCCTCTATCGTTGAGGAATATTTTCCTTAGTGATTTTTTGGTACTGCAGGGCTGGAGTGCGCAGTGCACCTCCCCAGCACTATCACCCTCTGGTCTACCAACTCCGTTATATTTGCCTACAACGAGCACTACTACATCGATTACCAGCACAACAGCAACATCGGTAGCCGTCTCTCAGCCCCCCCGAGCAACAATCCAAACGGGCATTAACCGATATATCCAAGAAAAACGAAAGCTCAGTCCCCAGCCGAAAAAAAAGTCAACAATCAAGACGACCCGATTAATTCTCTGTCTGAAAACAGATTTCCTATATTAAGCAAAGACAGTAATAATGAAGAGAATACAGAAGTTCCCAAAGCCAAGCAAAAGCCCCCACCTATTTACATACGTGATCAAAACTGCAGCGATATGGTAAACTGTCTCGCTAAGCTAATTGGAAATAACAATCTTCATATAATGCCACTGACCAAGGGAGACCAAGCTCCAAGTCTACACGGAGGAAAATTATCGCTTAGCCACGAAATACCTATACAACAACCAGAAAAAATATTACACCTACCAATTGAAGAGAAGGAAGGGCTTCAACTCCTAAAAATATGATTTCATCCCATATACAAACTACAGTATCTTCTGCATAGAAGACTCACGGTAGAGGAACCTCATAAGCGCAACCAACCTCTAAAGTGTTAAACTGCCAAGAATTTGGACACTCAAAGTCGTACTGCACCTTGCGTGCGCCTTCATTGCGCCGAAAATGATTATGGAGCTCCCTGCATGCGCCATCAATTATATAAAAATTATATTTAACTCTATTACAAAGCTTGGCCACTACCCCCAACAATGAAAAAAATCCATTATAATAAGGATACCGAAACCAGGGTAAGACAAAGATTTGGCCTCTTCATATAGACCAATTAGTCTACTTTCATGCTTATCAAAGCTTTTTGACAAACTGCTACTGCTCCGTATCACGCATCATATGACTTCGAATAATATAATCCCTGAACATCAATTTGGCTTTCGAGAAAAGCATGGCACTATAGAGAAGGTGAATCGTATCACATATGAAATTCGAACCGCCTATGAACAGAGAGAATAATGTTCTGCTATATTTCTGGACATATCCCAGGCATTTGACCGTATAAAATAAAACCATTACTCCCACAAAACTGTCATGAGCTGCTCAAAACATACCTGCTTAATAGAGTTTTCACTATAAAAGAAAAGAGCTTTACAACAGTTCGAAATCAAGGCGGGCGTACCCCAAGGAAGCGTCCTCGGCCCCACCCTATATCTTCTATATACAGCAGATATCCCAACAGACCAGCGTCTAACTATGTCAACATTTACCGATGATACAGCCATACTAAAAAGATTTAAATGCCCGCTAGAAGCATCCAGAAGCCTCTCCTCTCACCTTGCACTAATAGAAAAGTGGATGGCGGACTGGCGTATAAAGATAAACGGTGCTAAACACATTACCTTTACTCTCAACAGACGAAACTGCCCCGCTCCAACTCTAAACAATACCATAGTCCCCTCTGTGAATGAGGTCACATATCTCGGCGTCCACCTGGACGGGCGTCTTACGTGGAAAAAAACATATTGAAGCGAAACGGGACCAATTAAGACATAAATCCAGAGGACGGCACTGGCTTATCAATCCTCGTTCCCCACTTCGACTGGAATGTAAAGTAATAACTTTGGGGCAATGCAAGCAGTAGCAATATAGATGTTATCCAAAGGGCACAGTCTAAAGTCACAGAACCCACACAGGAGCTCCATAGTATATTCGCAATGAAGATATCCATAGAGACCTAGGTATAACTCTCGTCAAAGTCGAAATTTCTCAACTCCAGGAAAAATACAAAAGGAAACTCTCCACGTACCAAAATCCTCTAGCCAGATCGCTAAACCAAGTTAGTCAACAATCCCGATTAAGAAGAAATGACCTTTCAGCCCGTTGACATCGGAGTCCCCATAGTAAAGATGTTTACAAAGATAAACTAATTATGTATTAGATTAAGATTTTTAAAATTGTTGTTAGTCTCTTAATAAGAGAAGATCCAACAAATAAAAGATAAAAGTATGAAAAAAAAAAAAAAATTGAACCCAATAACTGGTCCCCTTGTTTTGCTCTGGCTTACATTCCCTTGCCCGATGTCTTGATTGTGCTGCCATTGTACACGGGAATTGATAATGAGCGTCCGGGCTAAAGAGCGTCTGCTTAAACTCGCATACCTTATTTCCTTTCGTCCCGCTGATACACTGAATAAGGTGTTCTTGATTGATCGCGAAGTGGTGCTTCCGATGGTCATCTATTGCTCGATATCTTGTTTCCGTCTTGGTTATCACCAGGCCTTCTCTCGTTATTTGTGGAATTGGCTCCATCCGATACACCGTGAATTCGTCTTCTTCGACATCAATAAGTCCTCGGTTCCTTGTACCCGAGTGGTCGCCGATTGGTCGCCTAGTTTCACTAGTGATGGGTAGTCCCGGTGGAAGGTGTGTTTGTATTTTTGTGATCACCTGTTTTACTTGTTTCACCGACACCAATGCAGGGCTTTATTTTCCTTCGTGTGCCCCGATTAGCACATTCAATACATCATCCTGGAGTCGACGAATGTGGCTTGCTACGACGACCAATTCAGAAACCAATTCATTTTTAGGACAATCATTTTTTTTTTTTTTTGTTTGATTAGTTTTCTCCTTTGTATTATTAATTGGTAGCACCGCCAGTCGATGTATGTCTGCAACTCGGATCTCGCCGTCTTTACCAGGATGGACTTCTACGATGCGTCCGAGGGGCCATTTCAACGGAGCGATGTTGTCTTCCTTTGTTATAACCAGATCACCAATCTTTACCGTCTTACAACTTCTGGTCCAGTTTGATCGATTCTGTAACTCATGTAGGTACTAGTGGCTCCAGCGTGTCCAGAATTCTTTTCGTAATTGTTCGAGACGCTTCCACCTGTGCGTCGCCTTGATTGGTGATTATCGGGTGATGCCGTTAGAGGTTCCCCAATCAGGAAATGCCCTGGCGTTAATGCCGTAAGATCCCTTGGGCTGGAAGAGACAGATGTCAACGGGCGAGAATTTAGAATGGCTTCAATATCGATGACTATGGTTTCGAGGTCTTCATGAGTTAGTATGGCGGTATATAACGTTCGTTTCAATAAATGCTTTGCTGATTTTACTGCGGCTTCCCACAGGCCTCCGAAATGGGGTGCCCGAGGTGGTATAAATTTTATTTCTATGCTCAGATTTGCGCAGGTCTTGTGTATCATTGCTTGTGCCTCCACTCCGCAATTCTTGAATGGTCTGTGTTGTTGAACTCGATCTGCCGGTAGTGGACTCATTATTTGATTCAACAATATTGGTCGCATTCGGCAACATCATATATAACGGCCAACTGTTTTTCGAGCCAGCTCCTTTCCTTTTGATGACCAAAATCGTTGTCTAATGTTGCATATTGATGCCTGCGGAGCGCAATGCGCCAGTTGCTGATGTTGATGAGATAATAACAATGGATGTGTGGCATCATACGACAATGCGGCATTTTGTAGTAATCCCCCTACTCGAATTATTCCGTGCGTGTTTATGAACGGATCTAGTGCTCGTAATGGATGGATGTAATGGACGTCGTTTGGCCCAACAGTTTTCGTCTTCTTGAGTTGCAAAATGGATGGCAACGTAGACAGCTTTGTTAATTCACTTGAGTCGGTACTCGTCTCTGCAGCTCGAGCCTCAACATCGCAAACTATAAATACACAAAGCAATAAAAAGACAAATCTACAAATCGAACAGCTCGTCCTCGAAAAGCGGCGTTTACGTCGCGAGTGGCAATTCCACAGATCGCCATCTGCTAAGCAAAGCTTAAGACATGCCTCCCGTCAGCTTACTAAAGCCCTACAGCAAAAAGAAGCTTATATCCACCGCCGCTATATAGAGCAATTGTCAACTTCTAGTACAAAACACTCACTATGGAGAGCTCACCCAACTCTAAGCTCACCGAACTAAACCGTGATGCCTATTAGAAATCCCACAGGCGGCTGAGCGCAGCGACGCAGACAGAGCCAGCACGTTTGCCAATTAAAAATATCTTCCAACCAAATTCGGCCACTAGTGCCTTTACTTTGCCGACTTTACCATATGAGCCTCAGCTTCAACATGAACCAATCGAGTTTCGCCCAAACAAAATCGCTAATATCATCAAAAACCAACTAAATCCGAAAAAATCACCAGGCTGCGACCTCATAACTCCCAAAATGATCATTGAGCTTCCATATTGCGGCGTCTGCACTATCACCCAGCTCACAATTGAGCAGGTCAACCGGATAACAGCAGAAATTCGGAATGCATTCGAAAAACGCGAGTACTGTACCGCAATATTTCTAGATGTCTCTGAAGCATTTGATAGAGTCTGGCTAGAAGGTCTAATGTACAAGATCAAGACAATGCTCCCTTGTAATACCCACAAGCTTTTAGAGTCTTACCTTTACGACAGGAAATTTGCTGTGAGGTGCAACACTGATATATCTGACGAATTCACTGTTGGAGCTGGAGTTCCTCAAGGAAGTGTACTCGGACCAACATTATATGTTCTCTACACAGCAGACATCCCGACAAGCACACGACTAACAACATCTACGTTTGCTGATGATACAGCTATTCTTAGCCGCTCAAAATGCCCGATGCAAGCAACTGCGCAGCTAGCTCTTCATCTGGTGGATGTTGAAAAATGGCTATCAGACTGGCGAATTAAAGTAAACGAACAAAAATGCAAGCACGTTACGTTCACCTTGAATGGGCAAAACTGCCCGCCCCTTACGCTAAACAACACCCTACTCCCGCAAGCAAACGAGGTAACATATCTAGGAGTACACCTCGATAGAAGACTCACATGGCGTCGGCACATAGAAGCTAAAAGAACCCACCTAAAGCTAAAAGCCAGCAGCCTTCATTGGATTATAAACGCTCGGTCTCCCCTTTGCCTTGAATATAAAGTCCTGCTGTATAACTCGGTACTTAAACCTATATGGATGTACGGCTCCAGCAATAGCAATATTGACATAGTCCATCGAGCTCAGTCGAAGATCTTGAGAACAATCACCGGGGCACCGTGGTACGTTCGCAACGAAAACATACATCGCCACTTAAACATTCTTCCAGTCAAAGATGTGATCGCAGAACAGAAGGAAAAGTACTTTAGCAAGCTATTGTCGCACCCTAACCACCTTGCGAGAGGTCTAACAAGGTTGAGCAACCAATCACGACTTCGTCGCAATGACATACCCACCCAGCGAGCGTCTTGAGGAACGTGCAACCAGAATGCAGTCTTAGTCTACTGTTAGTTAAATGTTAATGTTAAGATTTAAAAACTTATTGTTAGTCTCAAAATTAAGAAAAGATCCAATAAAGATCCGGTCTTGTGTATTGTCGCTTGATAATTCCTCGCAATTAACAAAATTGGTCGCGATGTCACTATACATTTTCGATGGTAGTCCTTGTTGTCCGCAAAATCTCTTTAATGCTGCCAGAAAGGCTTGGGTAGTCAAATCTGTTACTACCACAAGGTGTACTGCCTTGGTTAAAAACCCACAAAACACTGCTAGATAGTTTTCCTCAGATTTTATAGTGACACTCCGCAATTTTTTAATGGTCTATGTTGTTGAACTCGATCTGCCGGTAGTGGACTAATTATTTGGTTCAACAATTTTGATCGAACTCGGCAAACTCTGATACAATGGCTATCCAGCTCCTTTCCTCTTAATGACCAGAATCGTTGTCTAATGTTGCATAATAATGCCTGTGGTCCGCAATGTGTTTCTATTAAAATAAGAGTATTGTCAATTTGTGTTTTGGAGTTAATGCCATTGGATGTGTGACATCATACGATAATGCGGCGTTTTGGTAACCATAGTGATCGACATAGAACCCATTCTAAATTCACGGCCGTTAACATCTGTCTCTTCCAGCCCAAGGGATCTCACGGCATTAACTTAACGTCAGTTCATTTCCTACTCGAATTATTCTGTCAGTGTCTATGAACGAATCTAGTGCTCGTAATGGATCGTTTGGCCCGACAGTTTTCGTCTTCTTGAGTTGCAAAATGGGATAAGCGAGACTGTATTTTCCGAATTATCACTCCTAACGCCACTCAATTCTACTGGTGACAATGGTCCAGTCCTCTTCTTCTCTGGCTTGCGGCAATTACAAATGAATCGGTGCATTCTTCCTATTATTTGCAACTTCGTATCGAATTATCCATGGTGGTTGATTTGTTTCATCCATTCTTCTGATTTATTGGCTAGTTTGCAGACCGTCTCCTTCTTTCTTTTTTGATCTTCGTTTGCATTGTTTGTGCCTGTTGAGTGGAATCTTGGCCAAGAATGATTTTCTTGGTGGAATGATTTTCCGGCGCAGAATTGTCTCAGATGGTTGATTGGTCATGACTTCTGGTAGTATATACGCCACTACTTGTGTTTTGAAATTAGTAGTTAATGCAAACATTTTTAATACTGCTCGGGAGTTCGGTCGTTTTGTGCCTCGTATGCCCTTTATGGTAATGTCGGTTGGTGCTGATTGAACTCCGAGTTTATCTGCCAGTTCCTGAGAATACTGAATACTGCGAGGCATTTGTGTCGTGCTTCGGTAGGACCTTGGTCTACCACTTGGGCGGTCCCGAGTAATACATAAGGTGTTGTAAGATGGCTGGTTGTGGATGCCCTTGTTCGCGTAGATGTATGATGCAGCATTGTGTGATGATTCCTTTTGCACACATGGTATGGTATACCGATAAACAGTTTGTGCAGGCGTTCATCCTTGTTATTCTTTACGTCCTTTCACTTGGAGTCATGTCCCAAAATTTTGGGCAGGATTGAAGTCGATGATTGGCATGGATGCATATACCACATTTTTCAACCGGTGCTTGAGTTGATGAGCGAAAGCCATTATTGGCCGTTGTCTTTTGTAGCGTAACTTTGCTGGTTGCTGCTCTAGGTGGGCCGCTCTGTGTGGTCAAGCATTTGTTTTAATGATTGTCGGATGGTTGGGTTTGTGATGGCGACTTCTACACATGATAGGGTATGGGAATGTAATTTATCTTCAAGAATGTGTATCAGTATAGGATCTCAACCTAATGTTGGTACATTCAGAGCGTGAAGGGCGGTGATTTTTCTATGCACCGCATCATGTAAGCTTGAATGTGCAAACAAGGAAGCAAGTGTCGATTTGATGAGGTTTCGTTCATTTTGATACCGTGACTTTAGTCGCAGCCAGGTATCTTGATAGCTGTCATGTCCTCCAAATGTTCTGGAAATTAAATTCTTGGCCTCTTCAACCACATGGTTCTCCAAATACCGGAATTTTACCACCTTGATTGTGGACCAATTCCGTGAAGATGCCGTAGAACCTTCAGATAATTAAGTGGTATTACAAATGGAGATGCTACCGCGGGTTTTTGTGTTGATGCTGAAGTTTATTGTGAGTCTTCGCTCCAAAACGAAAAATATTCTGCTCGTACAACCTGAAATCTGTCATCGGTATGTCCATAATTTTTCAGGTGGGTTCCAGGTCGATGAGATCATGGTATTCGGCGACGATTTCCTTCCTTAGCTCCTTCATGTATTGTCTGATGTGTGTGAACAATTCCCGTATTTCGGTGCGCTTGCACAGAAAGTCTTCCTTATCGTCTAACTCCTTCATGTCTTCGTTTTAATGATGTTTATTGGGGGTCTTCTTCCTCGTGATTGTGCCTTTGGCTCAAGATTTTTTCCTGGTTTCCGGGGCCTGTGTGAAGGGCCTGACCCTGATGGGATTCCATCGGAAAATATGGCTTAATATTTTTTTTCACAAGTTCTAGCGCTTTGGTCTTTGTGAAATACTCATTTTCCGAACTTAGTGCTCAGTCTCCCCTCGAAGTATCCTTCCATGAGCTTTCGCTCTTCGGAATCCTTAGTGAAGTTTCTTATTAGCTGCTCATCAATGAGCATTTGGGTTACGGGGTCTGATTCTGCCGGGTGGCTTTTGTTTAGGGTGTGAACCTAAAGAAAGGGATCACGTCGGTGTCACCAAATTCACTGACTGGTCAGGTTGATAGCCTGAAATAGTTTTTAAAATCCAAAAGTCGAACGGAAACTCGCTACCATTGATTCTCGACTTCACCACGGTGTGGATCTTTTTCTTTACCTGTGAATTAGATTGACCAATTCGAAGCAAGTTGATGCACGATTCCTCCCTGCGGAACTGTAAGCGTTGAGCAAGATCTTCAGTAATGAAGTTCATTTGTGACCCTGAGTCAAGTAATGCTCGGGCCAATATGTGCTCGCCACAATGCTTACGATCGACGTCGCTAACAATACCCTTTCTAGAGCCGACGCATGCAAAGCATGTGAAATAGAAGGGCCATCATTCGTTAACGCTGAAGGAGGATTTTCTGTTGGTGGTGGTAACGCTAAGTTATTTTCAGTCACTGTAAATCGGTGCTGAAGTTTATGGTGTGATCTTGCCCAGATTGATCGAGTTGATTTGATCTTCGCAGCGGTGCACAGTGGGCGATTTGGTCCCGCTAGCGGCATTTAATTCAAATTTTCAAACTTAAAAAACATTTAATATTTTTTCACATATCAATAGCAAATACTTTGATTAGATTTTTAAAAGCTTTTTAAAAGCTCTACGATCAGCTGATCATCAGCTGTGAGCGGTCAAACACACCATATGATTTTGCAAAGAGCTTTACACAATTTTTTCTTTTTGCGCGCGTTGAATTTGAGTTCCTCGGAATTCAGTGTAGTAACAACTATCCCGAATTAGCGTGCACCTGTCTTTCGTGGAGTAGAACTTACCGGATTCAAGTGGATTCAGTCTAACTCTTTTATTAGCCGAATGTGTGAATCAGTGCCGTCCAAAATGTGTAATATCAACTGCTATTACCTCTAGCCTTCAAACTATGGTACTTTTTAGGAACAATGTCAGTAGCAAAAGGGTGTTTTTTATGGTATGGCACTCAGAAGTCATTCCAACGAAGAAGTTGGCTGCCATGGAAAACTTTGTATTTGGTACTGTTTTGAAAAACATTACATTTACTCTGGAAGAGCAAACCGAGATTGGTAAAAAATTGCGAAATTTTATCAGTAGGCAAGTAGTAAAGTGGAAAGATTGTGGAAGAAATAAGGATTTCTTCGAAACTAAAAACCAGGAATGGCTAGATACGCCGCTGGTATTAATGGAAATTTCAAATTTAAAAAATGTTGGTCGTCCACATAAAGATTTGGCAGATTGTTCCAAAACAACGCAAGTCAACAAATTGTCAGAACTTACTGACAATATCCCATCAGATGCATTGTTGGTAGCTGCAAGTAGCAGCTTCTATAAAGCTGGAAGACGCAGTGCTTCAAAGTTGGTATCAATGGTAAACGCCGACGAAGAGCTTACCGGAAATATAATGAAAACCTTGACTACCCCACAGCGTCTACCGACAAAATTCTCCGATGAAAAAGCACTGGCCCTATTTGTAGATGTTGGACATACCAAGTACACATGGAATTTGTCGAAAAAAGGGCTGCCAAAGGACAAAACGCTGATATATATCCATGTTATGATAAACTGCGTTGTGCGAAAAAAAAATGCTATCCCAGTGACATCACGGTCACTGGTCATTTTGCTGAAGTAGCACTACAAAGCTTAGTGGACCATACGATTGCTAGGATTATTGAAGCACACCCAGAAAGTTTCCCAACCCATATTGAAAACAATAAAGACATCCAATTAACTGCTACATACAAATGGGGCTGTGATGGCAGCAGCGGCCATTCAACGTACAGACAACAATTTGATGACTTTGATGGAAACATAATAGATCAATATTTATTTTCAATTTGTATAGTGCCATTGACAGTGCAGAAAGAACTGAAAGTTTTATGGAAAAACAATAGACCTTCATCTACTCGATATTGTCGACCCATTAAGATACTTTGCGAGAAAGAATCGGCAGAGTTAATTCGTAGAGAAAGTGAAGATATTAAAAGCCAAATTTCAAATATTTTACCAACATTATTGGGTGGCTTTAGAATTGATCACAAATTCCATATGACTATGCTTGATGGCAAAACGTTCAGTGTCATATCGGAATCTTCTTCGCAAATATGCGGAATATGTAAGGCAACTCCTAAGAATATGAACGATCTGAATTTGGTGAAGAGCTTGTCTATTAATGAAAACCTCTTTGAATATGGGTTATCAAGTCTTCACGCGTGGATTAGGTTTTTCGAGTGTGTTTTGCACATTGCATATAGAATTCCGATTCAAAAGTGGCAAGCTCGTGGTGTTGACAAAGATGTTGTCGAAGAAAATAAAAGAATTATTCAGCAGAAGCTGAGGGAAGAGATGCATTTGCTGGTAGATATACCAATTGCTAATTCTGGTAGTACCAATAACGGAAACACTGCAAGGAGGTTTTTCGAACAACCAAATTTGGCTGCTCGTATAACAGGAGTAAGCTATAATTTAATATAACGATTCAGTGTAGTCTTACGAACACTAGCATGCTGCCACGAAATAAATTCGGATGCATTCAGGTCTTACGCATTGAAAACTGCCGAATTGTTCGTAAAATCATATCCCTGGTTTTATATGCCATCTTCTGTTCACAGAATTTTAATTCATGGAGCAGATATTATAAGCCATTTTTGTCTTCCAATTGGTATGATGTCCGAGGAAGCTCTTGAAGCCAGGAACAAGGATTTCCGAAATGTACGGGAGAGCAGTACAAGGAAAAATTGCAGGAAAAATACCATGGAAGATGTGTTAAATGCTTTATTAGTTTCTTCCGACCCCTTGATAACGTCATTGTCAAATGGGTCTGCAATTTTCTCCACAAAAAACATTATTTTGGATGATGATGTTAAGAGTTTGCTGCTAATAAAACATCTGGATATGCATCTCTCTGATGATTCCGATGACTCCGAATAAGATTCTGGCCTTTTTAAGTTTATTTATGAAACATCTTAATTTAAGTTTAAATAAAATAAAAGTAAAACAAAATTTTAAATTAAAAAAAAAAATTTTTTAGATTAAAAAAAAAATTTTTTTACTTAAAAAATTCTATGTTTTCAGATCAGTGAAAAAAAAACAAACTGAAAACATCTATTTTAGTTTAGAAGTTATTAATTAAATGCCGCTAGCAGGACCAAATCGCCCACTGTGCGGTGTGACCTTTTCGCAGACAATTTAGACAGAGAGATGCTGACTTGACAAACTCAAACCTTTGCATTACAGCAAGGCGCAACGGCCACAAAATGGTCTTGAGCGTTGCAATAACTGCAAGCTGGTTGGCGTTAGCAGAGGAGCAAGCCAACGAACTTCTATTTAGTTGCTTGCTAAACCCAGTTTTCTCCTGTTTTGTTTTGCCAGTCTCTTCAGCGGATAGATGCTGATACCTACGATTTAATACCTTTTCGAAATCGGACCACAGCAGCAATTCCTCATAATCCAGTGACTCTTCCCATTTTTGCCTGGTCACTGGATCTACTCTACTCAAAACTAAATATATAATCATATAGAGTTTCCAATTTTAGTGTCATCTCCTATGGATAATAATGATCCATAAATCGATTACAGTGGCGATGAGACCCCTCAACGGCGACGCAGGCTGGGAAATTTTCGGAAGACTGAACAATTGACTTATTTGGTTCGCAAAGATGAGACATTTGTTATCATAGACTCTTTTTAGACTAGCGATAGCTTTGTCATTATTACTCTCGGTGACTTGGAATGCCTTGATAGTTCCTAAGGCTTTACCAGAGTGGCAAGAAATGAAATCATTAAATTTCTCAATATCAGGAATGTTCACATCTTGCGGGCGGGAGTCCTGGGCGGGAGTCCTCAGCTGCATTGAAGGCATTACAAAGGACATAATCCTTTCCTTGGTTGTGATTGTTAATTCTTCCAACTCGGCTCCAAATTCATCCATTTCGTCTAACTGCTCGATCTGGTCTTGCAACTCTTTTGCTTTAGAAATTGTCTCATCTAAAACCTGAAGCCTACATTCTAGCTCGGTCTTTTCTAGAGGAAGTGATCCAGCTTCCTAACGTTCCTCTAACCGGCGAATGCTTTTTATTTTAACATTTAATCTTCTTTTTAAATCATGAAGGGTCGTGGAATTAATTTTGGGTTTATTACTTTCCATTCTACAATTATTTATTTTCTAAAAAGAAGCGAATTCAATGCAATTTAAATATTTAAAAATTATTTAATTTAATAAATAAATAAAATTTTAATATGTGTATAAAATATAATAAATTTTTATTTAAATTTCGGTACAAACAACGAAAACAATAATAATTAATTAATTTACTAAAGTACTTTTATTTAAAATGTTTATTTTAAAGTAATTCTGTGGATTGTAATTTATTTTTTATAATAAACAAGAAAGGAAAGCTAACTTCGGGAGGAGCCGAAGTTGATATACCCTTGCAGTTGAGTTGCAGTCCAATCTTATATTATTAGATATATAGAGGATCGTATATAGTCGGCCGATCCTTATGAATTTTGGCATATTGAATTGTTTTGCCCAAAGAGTAATCTTTACCAAGTCCCATCTTTCGAACTTAAAAAACACCAAAGTTATGCCAATTCCGATGGTTCTATGACAGCTACAGTATATAGTCGGCCGATCCTTATGGAATTTTGTACATAAGATATTTTGGTCAAATATAACATGTGTGAAAAGTCCCAACCCTCTAACTTAAAAACACCAAAGTTATGGCATTTCCGATCAATCAGTTATATGGCAGCTATAGGATATAGTCGACCGATCCCGGCCGTTTCGACTTTGAACTCGATAGCTCCAAAACTGAGAGACTAGTTTGCGTAGAAACCGACAGACAGACTGATAGCCGGACATGCTCATATCGACTCAGGAGGTGAATAAAATATATACTTTATAGGGTCGGAGATATCTCCTTCACGGCGTTGCACACTTTTGACCAAAATTATAATACCCTCTGCAAGGGTATAAAAGTAAATTATTAATTTCTAACCAACGAAAAAAAATAATTAATTATTTAATTAATAGTCGAATAAAATATAGTCGAGGCACGGAGTATTTAAATGTTTGTTCACCAGTGATACCAAACACAATATACCGAACCAAATTGTAGGGTATCGCGTCACTTGGCGTTCCGTTGAACAAAAGGCGCCAAAATTGCATATACGTGCATACATACAGCAGCGGATAATGGAGGGAGGCGAAAACGATAAGTTCACCGCTGCATCAATTTGTATGTACCAATTGTTTATGCACAAATATATAAAATAATTTTTTGGCTGCACTTTTGTCTATTGTATTGGCAAATATTTACAAAATCGAGAACGAGGGGTAGGGGGCGACAGTGATTTTGGAAAAATTTATGCGTCTTTATTTTGTCCACAGACAATTGTTCATATGTATTGGCAATATTTTCTCTTCATTCACTTTATTCACTTTAGCTCTACTATTTTTAAAGTACTTATGCGCCAAGAATTGAAAGAAGAATGCAATATTCCAGCATAAGACGAATATTATTTTGTCTTTTCTCGACTTTCAATTTTTTGCACAAATACCTGCAGTTCTGATTTTGGATCCTTTAATCCTGCGACTACTTCCCTAGCACAGTCGATGTAGGGGGGAACATGGGGATGACGAGGACTCCAGATGAAAAAAATGTTGTTTCGCGACGCGAACTTTAAATTGTTTTTTTGTTTATTGTTTTTAAATGTTCACAACACTACCGTCGCGAGAAACTTTTTATTTTTGTTTTCAATGTATTTTTTGTGTCACTGTCACTTGTTGCTTTATTTATAAATTATAGTAAACCAAGTCCACCCGGGGGCGGCAAAATGTTTACTGAGATTAATTTACCTCACACTTTCGAAAAAAACTAAAAGTGGCTGTTTACTATAATTTTTAACAACGACGAAAAGAAAAACCAAGCGTTCGACTCAACGTTATAATTTGCTATATTCATCCAAAAGAACTTAAGCCTAGCTTATCTATTGCGGCGAAGCGGGGCGAATTCGCCTGAGAGCCCAACTGAGCTTTTATTTCGCTCCCGCTCCGCCCTTTGCTAACTTATACTAGACTTCAATTTTTTGTCGACTTTTAATTATGCTACTAATCTAATCTAATCAATTTACATTATTAATATAATTATTAATATTTTTGTATATAATTATAATTGTAATATATATTATTGTATTCTATATAATATTATTGACGTACTTTGAACCACTTTACCAGGGAAACGGAAAAAGAAGATTAAAGAGAGCGATTAGAGAAAGAATAGAGATAAGGATCTCAATTAAGCAAGAATAGAAGCAACTCCGTAAAAGATGAAGAAGCAGAGCAGGGCTATTATGGAAGAAGTAGGTTCGATGATGAAAGTTCTACTGGTGGTCCATTTACACTGGAGCCACGAGAAGTAGATAGCTTTATAAAGAGAGTTCTAACTTGTGAACCGTTTTACACAGGATCACTCGAAGTAGGTTAATAACGAGACGATTCACTCTGATTTCGCAACTATCTTTATTTCAGAAGACAATTCTTATATAAGATGCTAAATTATACATAATTAAATCTAAGGAAGGTCTATCTTATGGACGTGCTAAAACTAATATTAATGCCAGGGTCCCCCACCTCTGATTCTGCTGACTCAGATTGCTTGTTCATGCATTGCTTGTTTGTGGTTGGTTTTTGCTTGCTTCGGTCAGTCGGTCATTCTTCCTGCTGATAATGTTGATTTCTGCTTTTGGCGACGTGTACTAGTGCTGCGTTATAAGGTTGAATGTTGTTTTGTGTTTATTGCTAATTACACAGGCCAACAGCAAAAAATCTCTACGCATAATTTTACCTGCTCCATAACCTTTAGGCTTCCCAGAACCAAAGTCCAGAACAAACCTAAGAGAAGAACTTGATCAAATTTTACGATATATTGAATTATGTAGGTCGTTTAATGAAGATGACCATCATTGTTTCTAGTAAATATCAATTTTGAAATGTATGGGTACCAACTAAATTTATGGGTTTAAGGAAAACCTTGAAATAATTTTATTGAATTTATTATAGGTGGTTAAACAATATTTTCGTCAATTAAATTGGAGTTTTTAATCTCATATTTTCAAAAAGTCACGGCTTCATTCGGCCGACTGTCGTCGCATGCAGACGTGTTTTTTATTGTGCTCCGGGAAAAAATATTCAATAAAATCATAAAAGTGCAGTGACTGGTCTAAGAAATCTACAATAAATCGAAAAGACGCTTTTTGCGATGAAATCGCTAATGTTTATATTGATTAATTAATTAATTAATTAATATAAAACACAACTCTCAAAACTCAAACTAAATCAACCTCGACTGCAATGAGCTTAAACGACGTTCGCACACAACGTCAACGTGAGCAAGACGAGAGACGGCTCTCAGTACAAAGAAACAATGCGTACTTCTCTTTTAAAGCAACCGAAAACCATGCAAGCTCTGATCAAGCGCGGTCAATTACCCCCAACTTGACCGAATTCTTAAACGTAGAGAGCGAGAGAGCGCGTTCCTGCTCCCCCTCGATACCATCGATGTCTCTGCAGCCAAAGAGTGCAGTAACTAGCACCTCAATTTCTTTGACAACGTCAACAGTAACAACAACAACAACCGCAACTGTATCTACAGCGCGTTTAACGACGTCATCAGCTAGCAGCGCAAATAGTAATACGTCCGCGCTGCCCGAAAACCAAAACAAAAACAATGACTATATTAAGCCGGCTGTGCAGACTGGCATGGATCGCTACATCCAAATCAAAAGGAAGCTGAGCCCCCTCAATTCCAAACGCAAAATAACCCGTGGCAATGCTAGTCTAGCAGCAAAAGAAACGCCCATTAACTCAAACCGATTTAAAATCTTGGCAGACGCCGAGGAGGTTGAGGCGGGCGAATCCACTGAAGTTGAGAAAAGGAAGCCAAAACCTCCGCCTATCTATATACGCGAAAAAAGTTCTAATGCTCTTGTCAACAAAATTATTGAGCTTATTGTGGTCAACTCACGTCCACTATTCTCAACTTCGGACACTGAGGTCAACTATCTGTCGCCAGCACACTTCCTCATTGGTCGTCCCTGCACGACAGTACCAGAAGGCGATCTATCAACTGTACCAATCAACCGTTTGGATTATTGGCAACAGACTCAAGCTATGCTGCAAGGCTTCTGGAAACAATGGCACATGGAATATCTTACATCACTCCAGCATCGGCCAAAGTGGATGAACAAATCGGTCAACATGGCCAAAGATGACATCGTGCTCCTTAAGGATTCTCACACCCCGCCAGCAGCATGGCCTCTCGGAAGAGTCATCGAAACGTATCCAGGGAAGGATGGAATGGTCCGCGCTGTACGACTTAGGACTCCAACTGAAGAAACCACCCGTCCAATTGTCAAGATCGCCCTATTACCAAATTCTGAAACAGTGTTTCAGGGGAGGCCGGGATGTTGATGAACGGTCACTGTAAAACTAAAAACTGCATTAATTAACAATTCGATTTGGAAACTGGGCACACAATAAGTTTATGTAGAGAAGAAGAAGGGACTAGAAGCGTCGATTGCAAGTTCGGCGTGTGAGTTTTTGCTTTGCTTTGTTAGACAGATGGCGAAATCAAGAGATTGAGCCAGCTCTTATATTTCAATAAATAAAGTTAATCGTCAAATTATTTTATATGCATTCTTTGGTGGCGGCTTGGCCCAACAATATTTATAAACCAGGAATAAAACATGTGTAACGTAAATATATAAAACTTTCCATCTTTGTGGTCTAAGTGATTAACGAGTTCACTTGTGGTTTTAAAAAAATGGGTTCAAGCTGATATTTAAGTAACGTAACAAGCCAGGCCAAAAATAAATATTGCCCGATGCCCGAGAAGTGCTTTGAAGTAATTGGAAATGGTGTAATTTGTAAAATATGTGAAAAAAGGTGATATTTAGTCTTAAAGTTTGGTATCATTCTAATTTTTCATAACAGGTCAAAAGCATCAAATACACAGGGCAACAAATACCAGATGAAAAACCCTTAACTACATCGGGTTTATATATTGGTTATTTATTTCGGCAATTCTATTAAATAACTTCCTTGGAAGCGAGGGGCCTTCCATTGTCAAGAGCAATGAAATTGTGGTGATAAACGCCAAAGCTTTACAGGTCTAGAAAAAATTATGATAGTCTACTGGAACACAAATTACTTTAAATAAAAATAACTATTAATAATAATCAATCAAATATTAATCTATTAAGTCTCCATGAATAGCTTTTATTAAATATTTTGATTTCAATTTGAATATATTATTAGTAATTTTTTTATTTACTTTTCTGTACGTGTTGTAATCTCTTCATCTCAGCCTACCATCCCCTGCCGCTGAGTGTGCCGGGTTCACGGCCTTGAAGTGTTGTAGTAAGACAAGACAGCCTACCATCCATTGTTTCCAGCATGAACAATTTTTACACTCTAAGTGTGCCGGGTTCACGGCCTCAGTTTCGTATATCATTTCGCGTAGGTCTGGTCTCAACTTTTGCACTGTTTAGTAGTCTTAAACTACTAAATGAGTCAACAAAGCGTAAGAAATCCTCTTTTAGTGGTGTGCTTGTGGTGAATAATCTTCAGCCTGCCCAGCCGACAACTATGCAGCCGAGTATATCTCTGGGCACCCCAAGGGCCGGACCTGAGAAAAATTCGGCTTCCGAATATCTTAGAATAAATGATTAATTGTTCGATATGTCCTCTGTATAATCGCTTTACAGTCTGTATAATCGCTTTTATAATAGTCTTTACAGAAACATGAGGATCCATGTCATCCCACTCTTGAGGTTTTAATCGAAAACAATTTCTTATTTGACCTTAAGTCTCCACAGATGTCATAAAGTTCAATTTTTCCGAAGGCTGAGTTCATGGAAGTAAATAAGTTAATTTTGGAACTTGATTGGACCGATTTACTAGCGTGAAGATATAAACATTACCTTACACAAATTTTATTACACTTTGAATACATTTTTCGACCCTTGCGCTCCGTGGAAATATCCGTCCGCTTGAACTAATCCGCCTTGATATACAAAGCACCTATTAAATTAACGGAACGTCATGAATAGACTTTTAAATAAATACTTGCAAAACCGGCGAACTACGTTTCGCCACTAGATGGATTTATTTGTTTTGGTGATTAAAAGATGAAGAAATTTGTTTTGTTTTTTATTTGAAAAGGAAAAATTTTGTTTTATTTCACAACAATAATAAATTCATTCCAACTACAAGTGTTATTTAGTTGAACTTCTTTCGACTTGTTAATTGTCATTGCGAACGCACGGCGAACTGTAAATTGCAATACATTTACATTTGCCTGCGAACTTTCCATTGATAATGGTTGCCTCAATCAAATTCGGCATAAGTCTTTTTACCAATATCATAATAACTGTACCAACTTTGAGTTGCAAGTTATGTGGTGGAAATCGTTGTAAGTCCAGAGAGTTGTTATGGAATCAACGGATTTGTTTGTCAGCAATTTTTGCTTGAATGGTGAAATTCAGTGCGTGTACATCATTATTCTTTGCGGCAAGAATTGCTCGTTGACTCAACCAAGCATAATTCTCATAATTCTCACTAATGTTTGGGAAAACATTTTCAATAAGTGCTAATTGAGAGTCTAAAAATCGGCAAAAGTCGTAGGATGAGCCTGCATTTTTGCTTTGGGCCTCAGAAATTCATCATCATCCGCGGTAGGGCTCTTGCGACGTAAACCGCCTTATTGATGCTCCCTGAAGCATAGCCTCGTGTCGATAATTACTCCCAGATACCTGATTGCCTTGGAAGATTTTACCCCGTGCCCACCAACCTGGAGGCACCACCCACCCTATGATTTCCGTCCGTTCTGGCAGCTCCAACCTTAGCACCCCGTCGTACATGACGTTTCAATACGCTGGGCCTAGGACAGAGCCTTGCGGGACTTCACAGGTGATCACATGCTCTTGGGTGCCAGTGGTAGTGTTGTACCTGAGGATTCAGTCGCTGAGTTACGATTTGATGACTCCCACCAAGCTCGAGGGTATATTGAGGTTGTGCAGGGCAGCGACTAAAGCCTCGCACCGTGCCGTGTTGAAGCCATTCTTAATATCCAGCATTGCTATGAGGCAGTATTCTTTGCCTCCGCCAGCCCACCTGGTTCCTTCGATAGCCTTAGCTGCGATCCGCTTGACCATAAAGATGGCGTCGATCGTAGATCTCCCCTCCCTGAAAAGAAAATTGCCGCATGGAGAGGCCTCCCGAGGGTTATGGCGTCCTGGAGACTACGGAGGACGCAGCGCTCCAGGGATTTATCCACATAGTCGATGAGGTGTATCGGCCTATAGGATGACGGTTCCTCTGGAGGCTTGCCTGGCTTAGCGAGGAGCACGAGGCTTTGGACCTTCCACTTTCTGGGGAAGACGCCCTCTTTTATGCAATTTGTGAAGACTTTGGCAAAAGCAACCGGGCACGTTCCATGGCCAGCTTTGCGGCGATGTCCGGAATTCCATCTGGACCTGGAGCTTTGCCCGCCTTTCATGGAGTTCAAAATGTTTTTACGAAAGGCGTGCTTATGAGGGCTACATCTACCCCTTTTCACTTTCGCGTATTGCTAGAGCAGACTATGCGCTACTTCGCAATGGTTGAGATTTATTTGCAATATTCTCATCTGCGTCTGCTCCCAGTTGCCTCCATATTGCCCAGAGGGCATCTTTTGCTTCCGGCGACATGTGCATCTTTCTGCCACCAATTTCGATGTGTCGTTTGGCAGAACTTTTCAGGCTTTCAGGAGGGAGGAGGTTATGCGGAGTGGCTGGAATTTCGGTCACTGTTCTCGACTATGGAGGACACAAGCCCATTCATCAGTCAAGTCGAGAAGCTTTAACGGTTGCGGTCCTGCCATCGTGAATCTGCCTTGGAGACTGTTCGATCGTTGGAGCTCACGGACAAAAATTATGACGTCGCATTGGAGCTGCTAAACAAAAGGTTTAGTAACCGCAGGCTTATTATTCAAGCTCATGTTAATGAGATAATGAATATGAGGCTTCGCGAGCTTTCGGGCAAATTTAATTCGCATATGCGAGCCCTGGAGCCCTGGATGCAAGCATGGGCACAACGAAGCAGATTGCTAGCTGCATCATAATCCAAGTGCTGCTGCAGAAGGTTGATAATGCCACGCAGTCTAAGTGGAAGGAAATGCAAGTTGACTCGGATTCCTTGGACTCCATTCCAACGTGGGAGTGGATCACCATCACCAAACCTTGCGGTAGGACGGCGTCGGCGTTTTCATCCAGGTAACTCTGCATTTGTGATTACCAACTCTTCCGCATGCATGATTTGTGATGGCCATTCTCACATAATAAACTCCTGCCCAACGTTTTTAAGCTTGTCGCCAAAGGATCGTTTAGGCGAAGTTAGGCGATTGGATTTATGCCGGAAGTGCCTTGGAGCTGGGCACCTATCTCGGCATTGCTATTCGTCAAGCTGCCGTGCTTGTGGACGCGGGCATCATAGTTTGCTGCATTTTGGTGGAAATTCGCCAGATCAAGGCCAACACTTCTCTCCCAAGGTCTAGGTCTTTCTGCATCAAGCGGTCTTTCTGCATCAAGCGGTCTTTCTGCATCAAGCGGTCTTTCTGCATTTCGCTGACTGGCGACATTTGTAAGATGTACCGTTGTTTGAGGATTGCGTCATTTGACAGCTCTGGAGGAGCTACAAACATATAAATTGGACACTCTTACTTATGGAACAAAGCCTGCGTCCTATCTGTGCGAGCGATGCACCAATTGGTTATGGACGAAGTGGAAGACTTTCCAGTGGGATCCGAAATCTTCCTTCGAGATTTTTACGTCGAGAATCTTATTTGTGGTGGCAGATCCAAGGAGGAGGTTGTTGGATTTTTTGGGCAGATTACAGCGCTTTTGTCAAAGGTCGAATTTCAGCTGCGGAAATGGTGCTCCGGAGCATATGTCTACATAGTTTCCAGGTTGTCAGGGCCTGAGAACCGCCTTCTAAGTCTCGCACATGAACTCAAGGCGGGGACTCGCATGCTTTTGCTATTTTTCTAATTCCTAATTTAATTATTTCATTCCAAATGTAGTTATTCGTCCGTTGAGCGTGATGCGGCCACTACGTCAAACTTGAACTGTACGCGGGAGAAACTGTACAGTTTCATCAGTCAAGTCGAGAAGCTTTAACGGTTGCGGTCCTGCCATCGTGAATCTGCCTTGGAGACTGTTCGATCGTTGGAGCTCACGGACAAAAATTATGACGTCGCATTGGATCTGCTAAACAAAAGGTTTAGTAACCGCAGGCTTATTATTCAAGCTCATGTTAATGAGATAATGAATATGAGGCTTCGCGAGCTTTCGGGCAAATTTAATTCGAGCCCTGGAGCCCTGGAGCCATATGCGAGCCCTGGAGCCCTGGATGCAAGCATGGGCACAACGAAGCAGATTGCTAGCTGCATCATAATCCAAGTGCTGCTGCAGAAGGTTGATAATGCCACGCAGTCTAAGTGGAAGGAAATGCAAGTTGACTCGGATTCCTTGGACTCCATTCCAACGTGGGAGTGGATCACCATCACCAAACCTTGCGGTAGGACGGCGTCGGCGTTTTCATCCAGGTAACTCTGCATTTGTGATTACCAACTCTTCCGCATGCATGATTTGTGATGGCCATTCTCACATAATAAACTCCTGCCCAACGTTTTTAAGCTTGTCGCCAAAGGATCGTTTAGGCGAAGTTAGGCGATTGGATTTATGCCGGAAGTGCCTTGGAGCTGGGCACCTATCTCGGCATTGCTATTCGTCAAGCTGCCGTGCTTGTGGACGCGGGCATCATAGTTTGCTGCATTTTGGTGGAAATTCGCCAGCTCAAGGCCAACACTTCTCTCCCAAGGTCTAGGTCTTTCTGCATCAAGCGGTCTTTCTGCATCAAGCGGTCTTTCTGCTTCAAGCGGTCTTTCTGCATTTCGCTGACTGGCGACATTTGTAAGATGTACCGTTGTTTGAGGATTGCGTCATTTGACAGCTCTGGAGGAGCTACAAACATATAAATTGGACACTCTTACTTATGGAACAAAGCCTGCGTCCTATCTGTGCGAGCGATGCACCAATTGGTTATGGACGAAGTGGAAGACTTTCCAGTGGGATCTTATTTGTGGTGGCAGATCCAAGGAGGAGGTTGTTGGATTTTTTGGGCAGATTACAGCGCTTTTGTCCAAGGTCGAATTTCAGCTGCGGAAATGGTGCTCCGGAGCATATGTCTACATAGTTTCCAGGTTGTCAGGGCCTGAGAACCGCCTTCTAAGTCTCGCACATGAACTCAAGGCGGGGACTCGCATGCTTTTGCTATTTTTCTAATTCCTATTTTAATTATTACATTCCAAATGTAGTTATTCGTCCGTTGAGCGTGATGCGGCCACTACGTCAAACTTGAACTGTATGCGGGAGAAACTGTAGTTCCCGGAGTCGTAGTCAAAGAACGTAAATAATCTGACTAAATTTACCTGGATTATGCAAGGGACTGCACTTGCTGTGATCAGGCTGGAGTTGATGTGCTTGAAGTCCTGGGGTGGTTTTCCTCGAGCACCGGTGGTGTGATGGGTTGGCTGATTATTTATCGGCCGGTCCTACTGGCGGTCCGTTTCGCGGGAGCAACACTCGAAGTAGGTTAGGTAACGCGGGGTCTGCTGGTGGTCCGTTTCACGGGAGCAACACTCGAAATAGACTGGTATGCCACGGGATCTCCTCGTGGTCCGTTTCACGGGAGCAACACTGGAAGTGGTTAGGTAATGCGGGGTCTACTTGTGGTCCGTTTCACGGGAGCAACACTTGAAGTAGACTGGTATGCCGCGGATTCTACTTGTGGTCCGTTTACACTGGAGCCACGCGAAGTAGATAAGTTTAGAGAGTCCTACTTGTGAACCGTTTTAGCCTCGTGTCGATAATTACTCCCAGATACCTGATTGCCTTGGAAGATTTTACCCCGTGCCCACCAACCTGGAGGCACCACCCACCCTATGATTTCCGTCCGTTCTGGCAGCTCCAACCTTAGCACCCCGTCGTACATGACGTTTCAATACGCTGGGCCTAGGACAGAGCCTTGCGGGACTTCACAGGTGATCACATGCTCTTGGGTGCCAGTGGTAGTGTTGTACCTGAGGATTCAGTCGCTGAGTTACGATTTGATGACTCCCACCAAGCTCGAGGGTATATTGAGGTTGTGCAGGGCAGCGACTAAAGCCTCGCACCGTGCCGTGTTGAAGCCATTCTTAATATCCAGCATTGCTATGAGGCAGTATTCTTTGCCTCCGCCAGCCCACCTGGTTCCTTCGATAGCCTTAGCTGCGATCCGCTTGACCATAAAGATGGCGTCGATCGTAGATCTCCCCTCCCTGAAAAGAAAATTGCCGCATGGAGAGGCCTCCCGAGGGTTATGGCGTCCTGGAGACTACGGAGGACGCAGCGCTCCAGGGATTTATCCACATAGTCGATGAGGTGTATCGGCCTATAGGATGACGGTTCCTCTGGAGGCTTGCCTGGCTTAGCGAGGAGCACGAGGCTTTGGACCTTCCACTTTCTGGGGAAGACGCCCTCTTTTATGCAATTTGTGAAGACTTTGGCAAAAGCAACCGGGCACGTTCCATGGCCAGCTTTGCGGCGATGTCCGGAATTCCATCTGGACCTGGAGCTTTGCCCGCCTTTCATGGAGTTCAAAATGTTTTTACGAAAGGCGTGCTTATGAGGGCTACATCTACCCCTTTTCACTTTCGCGTATTGCTAGAGCAGACTATGCGCTACTTCGCAATGGTTGAGATTTATTTGCAATATTCTCATCTGCGTCTGCTCCCAGTTGCCTCCATATTGCCCAGAGGGCATCTTTTGCTTCCGGCGACATGTGCATCTTTCTGCCACCAATTTCGATGTGTCGTTTGGCAGAACTTTTCAGGCTTTCAGGAGGGAGGAGGTTATGCGGAGTGGCTGGAATTTCGGTCACTGTTCTCGACTATGGAGGACACAAGCCCATTCATCAGTCAAGTCGAGAAGCTTTAACGGTTGCGGTCCTGCCATCGTGAATCTGCCTTGGAGACTGTTCGATCGTTGGAGCTCACGGACAAAAATTATGACGTCGCATTGGAGCTGCTAAACAAAAGGTTTAGTAACCGCAGGCTTATTATTCAAGCTCATGTTAATGAGATAATGAATATGAGGCTTCGCGAGCTTTCGGGCAAATTTAATTCGCATATGCGAGCCCTGGAGCCCTGGATGCAAGCATGGGCACAACGAAGCAGATTGCTAGCTGCATCATAATCCAAGTGCTGCTGCAGAAGGTTGATAATGCCACGCAGTCTAAGTGGAAGGAAATGCAAGTTGACTCGGATTCCTTGGACTCCATTCCAACGTGGGAGTGGATCACCATCACCAAACCTTGCGGTAGGACGGCGTCGGCGTTTTCATCCAGGTAACTCTGCATTTGTGATTACCAACTCTTCCGCATGCATGATTTGTGATGGCCATTCTCACATAATAAACTCCTGCCCAACGTTTTTAAGCTTGTCGCCAAAGGATCGTTTAGGCGAAGTTAGGCGATTGGATTTATGCCGGAAGTGCCTTGGAGCTGGGCACCTATCTCGGCATTGCTATTCGTCAAGCTGCCGTGCTTGTGGACGCGGGCATCATAGTTTGCTGCATTTTGGTGGAAATTCGCCAGATCAAGGCCAACACTTCTCTCCCAAGGTCTAGGTCTTTCTGCATCAAGCGGTCTTTCTGCATCAAGCGGTCTTTCTGCATCAAGCGGTCTTTCTGCATTTCGCTGACTGGCGACATTTGTAAGATGTACCGTTGTTTGAGGATTGCGTCATTTGACAGCTCTGGAGGAGCTACAAACATATAAATTGGACACTCTTACTTATGGAACAAAGCCTGCGTCCTATCTGTGCGAGCGATGCACCAATTGGTTATGGACGAAGTGGAAGACTTTCCAGTGGGATCCGAAATCTTCCTTCGAGATTTTTACGTCGAGAATCTTATTTGTGGTGGCAGATCCAAGGAGGAGGTTGTTGGATTTTTTGGGCAGATTACAGCGCTTTTGTCAAAGGTCGAATTTCAGCTGCGGAAATGGTGCTCCGGAGCATATGTCTACATAGTTTCCAGGTTGTCAGGGCCTGAGAACCGCCTTCTAAGTCTCGCACATGAACTCAAGGCGGGGACTCGCATGCTTTTGCTATTTTTCTAATTCCTAATTTAATTATTTCATTCCAAATGTAGTTATTCGTCCGTTGAGCGTGATGCGGCCACTACGTCAAACTTGAACTGTACGCGGGAGAAACTGTACAGTTTCATCAGTCAAGTCGAGAAGCTTTAACGGTTGCGGTCCTGCCATCGTGAATCTGCCTTGGAGACTGTTCGATCGTTGGAGCTCACGGACAAAAATTATGACGTCGCATTGGATCTGCTAAACAAAAGGTTTAGTAACCGCAGGCTTATTATTCAAGCTCATGTTAATGAGATAATGAATATGAGGCTTCGCGAGCTTTCGGGCAAATTTAATTCGAGCCCTGGAGCCCTGGAGCCATATGCGAGCCCTGGAGCCCTGGATGCAAGCATGGGCACAACGAAGCAGATTGCTAGCTGCATCATAATCCAAGTGCTGCTGCAGAAGGTTGATAATGCCACGCAGTCTAAGTGGAAGGAAATGCAAGTTGACTCGGATTCCTTGGACTCCATTCCAACGTGGGAGTGGATCACCATCACCAAACCTTGCGGTAGGACGGCGTCGGCGTTTTCATCCAGGTAACTCTGCATTTGTGATTACCAACTCTTCCGCATGCATGATTTGTGATGGCCATTCTCACATAATAAACTCCTGCCCAACGTTTTTAAGCTTGTCGCCAAAGGATCGTTTAGGCGAAGTTAGGCGATTGGATTTATGCCGGAAGTGCCTTGGAGCTGGGCACCTATCTCGGCATTGCTATTCGTCAAGCTGCCGTGCTTGTGGACGCGGGCATCATAGTTTGCTGCATTTTGGTGGAAATTCGCCAGCTCAAGGCCAACACTTCTCTCCCAAGGTCTAGGTCTTTCTGCATCAAGCGGTCTTTCTGCATCAAGCGGTCTTTCTGCTTCAAGCGGTCTTTCTGCATTTCGCTGACTGGCGACATTTGTAAGATGTACCGTTGTTTGAGGATTGCGTCATTTGACAGCTCTGGAGGAGCTACAAACATATAAATTGGACACTCTTACTTATGGAACAAAGCCTGCGTCCTATCTGTGCGAGCGATGCACCAATTGGTTATGGACGAAGTGGAAGACTTTCCAGTGGGATCTTATTTGTGGTGGCAGATCCAAGGAGGAGGTTGTTGGATTTTTTGGGCAGATTACAGCGCTTTTGTCCAAGGTCGAATTTCAGCTGCGGAAATGGTGCTCCGGAGCATATGTCTACATAGTTTCCAGGTTGTCAGGGCCTGAGAACCGCCTTCTAAGTCTCGCACATGAACTCAAGGCGGGGACTCGCATGCTTTTGCTATTTTTCTAATTCCTATTTTAATTATTACATTCCAAATGTAGTTATTCGTCCGTTGAGCGTGATGCGGCCACTACGTCAAACTTGAACTGTATGCGGGAGAAACTGTAGTTCCCGGAGTCGTAGTCAAAGAACGTAAATAATCTGACTAAATTTACCTGGATTATGCAAGGGACTGCACTTGCTGTGATCAGGCTGGAGTTGATGTGCTTGAAGTCCTGGGGTGGTTTTCCTCGAGCACCGGTGGTGTGATGGGTTGGCTGATTATTTATCGGCCGGTCCTACTGGCGGTCCGTTTCGCGGGAGCAACACTCGAAGTAGGTTAGGTAACGCGGGGTCTGCTGGTGGTCCGTTTCACGGGAGCAACACTCGAAATAGACTGGTATGCCACGGGATCTCCTCGTGGTCCGTTTCACGGGAGCAACACTGGAAGTGGTTAGGTAATGCGGGGTCTACTTGTGGTCCGTTTCACGGGAGCAACACTTGAAGTAGACTGGTATGCCGCGGATTCTACTTGTGGTCCGTTTACACTGGAGCCACGCGAAGTAGATAAGTTTAGAGAGTCCTACTTGTGAACCGTTTTACACAGGATCACTCGAAGTAGGTTGATTTTAAGTGCCGTGGTTCAGACACTGAGTAACGAGACGATTGACTCTGATTTCGCAACTATCTTTATTTCAGAAGAACAATTCTTATATAAGATGCTAAATTCTACATAATTAAATCTTAAGAAAGGTCAAGGTTCTGGACGTGCTAAACTAATGTTAATGCCCACCCAATGCTCACCCACCTCTGAGTCTGCTGACATAGAGCATAGAGCCCGAAGTAACGCCTGCAGAGATAAAAAAGGCGCTACAGGAGAAAGGTTTTAGCGCCAAGACAGTCTTTAATATCCTTAACAGGGATAGAAAGCCGCAGCCACTCTTTAAGGTTGAGCTCGAACCAGAAACCAAGCTCCTGAAGAAATACGAAGTGCACCCAATATACAATCTTCAGTACCTGCTGCACCGCAGAATTACAGTTGAGGAACCGCACAAACGCAATGGCCCGGTACAATGTGCGAACTACCAGGAATGTGGCCATACAAGGTCGTACTGTAAACTGCGCCCGGTGTGTGTAGTTTGCGGAGAGCTTCATGACTCCGCACACTGCCCAGCGAGCAAAGATGACAGCAACTCGAAAAAGTGCGGCAACTGCGGTGGCAATCACTGCTAATTATAGAGGATGCCCAGTCTATAAGGAGCTGAAAAGTCGCATCCACCAGAAAGGAATAGCTGCCCGCACCCAAAATGGACAGTTCACGGAGTCCAGATCAAACCCTGAAGTCTTCTTCTCGACTGCAGCCAGATCCTCACTAGGGCCCATTAACTCTGACAAAAATGTGACATACGCAAGCGCCTTAAAATCAGGACTGGCGACACCTGCCTCAAGAAGCTCATTTCTGCAATCAGCATACCAAGAACCGAACACGGCTCAGCAACATCAACCAACAGAGCAGCCAAAAAGCAACTTTGAAGCTATGATATGCATCCTACAACAAAGCCTGACGGAATTTATGTCGTTTATGCGCACAACTATGCAAGATTTAATGCGAAACCAAAATCTATTGATTCAAATGCTGGTTTCACAACAATCCAAATGGCTTTCCTACGGATATCTACGTGGAACGCTAACGGCGTTTCGCAACATAAACTTGAGTTAGCTCAATTCCTACTCGACAATCATATCGATGTAATGCTGCTTTCGGAAACACACCTTACAAACAAATACAATTTTCAACTACGAGGATATTCATTCTACGGAACAAATCATCCAGATGGTAAAGCACATGGTGGGACTGGAATTCTAATCAGAAGCCGCATAAAGCACCATTATCAAAACAAATTTGCTAAAAACTACCTACAGGCCACATCTATAAATATGCAACTAAATACTGGCAACCAACTTACACTAGCCCCTCGCTTCAATATAGCTGAAGATGAGTTTATGCAGTTTTTCAACACACTTGGAGACCACTTCATAGCAGCATGAGACTACAATGCCAAGCACACACACTGGGGATCCCGTCTCGTGACTCCAAAAGGGAAGCAGCTCTATAATGCAATTATCAAAGCCAAGAACAAGCTCTACTATGTTTCTTCTGGCTTACCAACATACTGGCCGGCAGACCCAAGGAAACTACCAGATTTAATAGACTTTGCGATTACCAAAAACATCCCTAAAAATCTGATAAGCGCCAATTGCCTATCGGATCTTTCATCTGATCACTCGCCTGTCCTGGTTATTCTACTGCGACATCCAGGAACATTGGAATAACCATTAAAATTGACCTCACAGAAAACCAATTGGGTTAAGTACAGAAAATATATCAGCTCACACATTGAGCTAAGTCCTCATCTCCACGATGAAGCCAACGTAGACAGCTTTGTTAATTCACTTGAGTCGGTACTCGTCTCTGCAGCTCGAGCCTCAACATCGCAAACTATAAATACACAAAGCAATAAAAAGACAAATCTACAAATCGAACAGCTCGTCCTCGAAAAGCGGCGTTTACGTCGCGAGTGGCAATTCCACAGATCGCCATCTGCTAAGCAAAGCTTAAGACATGCCTCACGTCAGCTTACTAAAGCCCTACAGCAAAAAGAAGCTTATATCCACCGCCGCTGTATAGAGCAATTGTCAACTTCTAGTACAAAACACTCACTATGGAGAGCTCACCCAACTCTAAGCTCACCGAACGAAACCGTGATGCCTATTAGAAATCCCACAGGCGGCTGAGCGCAGCGACGCAGACAGAGCCAGCACGTTTGCCAATCACCTTAAAAATATCTTCCAACCAAATCCGGCCACTAGTGCCTTTACTTTGCCGACTTTACCATATGAGCCTCAGCTTCAACATGAACCAATCGAGTTTCGCCCAAACGAAATCGCTAATATCATCAAAAACCAACTAAATCCGAAAAAATCACCAGGCTGCGACCTCATAACTCCCAAAATGATCATTGAGCTTCCATATTGCGCCGTCTGCACTCGTCTGCCATCGCAAAACTTGGCCACTTTCCAGCGAGATGGAAAAAGTCAATTATAATAATGATAGCAAAGCCGGGAAAAGACCACACAATTCCCACGTCGTATAGACCTAGAAGCCAACTTCCATGCTTATATAAACTCTTTGAGAAATGGATTCTGACTCGAATAAACACATACCTAAGGATCCAGGAAGGAATCCCGTCACATCAGTTTGGGTTTCGTGAGAAGCACAGAACAATTGAGCAGGTCAACCGGATAACAGCAGAAATTCGGAATGCATTCGAAAAACGCGAGTACTGTACCGCAATATTTCTAGATGTCTCTCAAGCATTTGATAGAGTCTGGCTAGAAGGTCTAATGTACAAGATTAAGACAATGCTCCCTTGTAATACCCACAAGCTTTTAGAGTCTTACCTTTACGACAGGAAATTTGCTGTGAGGTGCAACACTAATATATCTGACGAATTCACTGTTGGAGCTGGAGTTCCTCAAGGAAGTGTACTCGGACCACATTATATGTTCTCTACACAACAGACATCCCGACAAGCACACGACTAACAACATCTACGTTTGCTGATGATACAGCTATTCTTAGCCGCTCAAAATGCCCGATGCAAGCAACTGCGCAGCTAGCTCTTCATCTGGTGGATGTTGAAAAATGGCTATCAGACTGGCGAATTAAAGTAAACGAACAAAAATGCAAGCAAGTTACGTTCACCTTGAATGTGCAAAACTGCCCGCCCCTTACGCTAAACAACACCCTACTCCCGCAAGCAAACGAGGTAACATATCTAGGAGTACACCTCGATAGAAGACTCACATGGCGTCGGCACATAGAAGCTAAAAGAACCCACCTAAAGCTAAAAGCCAGCAGCCTTCATTGGCTTATAAACGCTCGGTCTCCCCTTTGCCTTGAATATAAAGTCCTGCTGTATAACTCGGTACTTAAACCTATATGGATGTACGGCTCCCAGTTATGGGGGAATGCCAGCAATAGCAATATTGACATAGTCCAGCGAGCTCAGTCGAAGATCTTGAGAACAATCACCGGGGCACCGTGGTACGTTCGCAACGAAAACATACATCGCGACTTAAACATTCTTCCAGTCAAAGATGTGATCGCAGAACAGAAGGAAAAGTACTTTAGCAAGCTATTGTCGCACCCTAACCACCTGGCGAGAGATGTAACAAGGTTGAGCAACCAATCACGACTTCGTCGCAATGACATACCCACCCAGCGAGCGTCTTGAGGAACGTGCAACCAGAATGCAGCCTTAGTCTACTGTTAGTTAAATGTTAATGTTATAATAAATAAAAGAAAAGTTAAAAAAAAAAAAAAAAAGATTCGCGCAGGTCTTGTGTATTGTCGCGTTGTCACTATACATTTTCGATGGTAGTCCTTGTTGTCCGCAAAATCTCTTTAATGCTGCCAGGAAGGCTTGGGTAGTCAAATCTGTTACTACCACAAGGTGTACTGCCTTGGTTAAAACCCACAAAACACTGCTAGATAGTTTTCCTCAGATTTTATAGTGACACTCCGCAATTTTTTAATGGTCTATGTTGTTGAACTCGATCTGCCGGTAGTGGACTAATTATTTGGTTCAACAATTTTGATCGAACTCGGCAAACTCTGATACAATGGCTAACAGTTTTTTGATCCAGCTCCTTTCCTCTTATTGACCAGAATCGTTGTCTAATGTTGCATAATAATGCCTGTGGTCCGCAATGTGTCAGTTAAATAAGAGTATTGTCAATTTGTGTTTTGGAGTTAATGCCATTGGATGTGTGGCATCATACGATAATGCGGCGTTTTGGTAACCATAGTGATCGACATAGAACCCATTCTAAATTCACGGCCGTTAACATCTGTCTCTTCCAGCCCAAGGGATCTCACGGCATTAACTTAACGTCAGTTCATTTCCTACTCGAATTATTCTGTCAGTGTCTATGAACGGATCTAGTGCTCGTAATGGATCGTTCGGCCCGACAGTTTTCGTCTTCTTGAGTTGCAAAATGGGATAAGCGAGAGTGTATTTCCGGAATTACCACTCCTAATGCCTCATTCAATTCTACTGGTAACAATGGTCCAGTCCTTTTGCTTCTCTGGCTTGCGACAACTAAAAATAAATCGCCGCGTTCTTCCTATTATTTGCAACATCGTATCCATGGTGGTTGATTTTTTCCATCCATTCTTCTAAATTAATGGCTAGTTTGCAGACCGCCTCCTTCTTTCTTTCTTGATCTTCGTCTACATTTTTTTTCCCGCTGATTGGAACCTTGGCCAGGACTCTGGATCTTCCACCAGAAACGGTGGTCTGCGGTACCAAAATTTTGAATCTTTTAATTTTTCTGCCGTGCACCCTCTGGAGAGAATATCTGCAGGATTATCCATTGATGCCACATGTCTCAGCCACTCTGGGTCTGTCAGTTCTTGAATCTGGGCGACCGGTTCGCCACAAACGTTTGGAAAGAGGAAGCAGTGCCGTTGATTCACTTCAATGCAATCCCAGAGCCATACCATAAATATATTGCAGTGCCGTTGATTCACTTCAATGCAATCCCAGAGCCATACCATAAATATATTGCGTCTAGGTTTACGTTAAGATCGGTTTTACTCTTTTTGTGACCTGAGCTGCTAATACCACTGCACAGAGCTCTAAGCGTGGTGGGCTACCCGTGCTTTTGAACATAGCAATCGTGTGACAATATTGCCTGCCTTTTTATTTGCTCGTGAATATGCCACTGCCCCTTATGCTGCTTCTGATGCGTCTACACACACATGTAGTTGAAAGCCTCCGGCTATATCTGCTGAGAGTGCACATCTTGGAATTCTTATTGTTGCCAGGATCTCATCGTCATGTCGGAATGCTTACTATTGAAGGGTGAGTTCTGAGCCCAGTTCCGCGTCCGAGTCGATCTTCAGCTCCCATAATCGTTGCATTCTTATCTTTGCTGTTGTTACAGCTGGACCAAACAACCCGGATTTGAAACTTGCGGATCTGGGTGTATCATAATCTGTCGGTACACTTTCTCTACCTCTGATGTTGGTAACACATATTGGTACGATCGGAAGCGTAATAGAATGGATATCAATTGGACTGTTGGTCCAATCCGTAATAGATTATTTAAGCTTTTTCGACTTGTCGTCGTTGCTGAGGCGTCAAATACAACCCGAAGTTTGGTAGTACTACTATCAGGTTTTAATACACAATGATGTGGAATGACATAATGGTTTGATGTTAATTGATTGGTTGTCAATCTAGTCATATGTCCTAATTCCTCGTATTGATCCATAAATTGCACATATTGTTTCTGGAGATCAGGATCCCGTTGAAGTCTCTTTTCCAATGCGTAAAAACGTCGAAATGCCATTGGAAGGGAATTTCCCAATGTTTGTGGATCTTCTTTAAATGGTAGCCTTTCACTTAATATTTTGTCTGCCCCCTTTTTATATTTTCTATGAAATGCTGTTCGCATAACTTCTACTCCGTGGTAAGGGCCCTTTGGATTTCTTCAAGGATGAAGAAAGTTTCTTCCAAAACTGTTCGAGCAGTCTATCGATTCTTGGTTCTTCAATGGTTGATAGGGCGATGCTTACGGGTGGATTTGTTCGTACCACAGAACTGGTTGTTGCTGTGTCGCATATAATCCATCCTAACGGGGTCCGTTGAAGTAATGGTTGTCCTTGTCCTATGTTTATATGTAGCGGTTGGATGAGTTATGGGAGACATCCGAGCAGCAAATTGATCCCTTGTGGCAGATTGAAATTGAGATCTGCCAAACGCAGTTCTGGTGGAATATTTTTCGGGCGCAGAATTGCCTCAGATGGTTGATTCGTCATGAGTTCTGGTAGTACATAAGCCACAACTTGTGTTTTGATGTTGGTGGTTAATGAGAACATATTTAATACTGTTCGGGAGTCGCTTGTTTTGTGCCTCCTACGTCCCTTATGGTAATGTCGGATGGTGCTGATTGAACCTCGAGTTTATCTGCCAGTTCCTGAGAATACTGAAGACTGCGAGGCATTTGTGTCGTGCTTCGGTAGGACCTTGGTCTTCCACTTGGGTGGTCCCGAGTAATGGCGTACGCCTTGTCGGCTCCTGATCAATAAGTCCAGGTGTGATCCTGTGAAGCAAAGGATAGCCAGCTCGGGAACTCAAGCCCAACAGTAAAAGTAGCAGGGACACCCCGGGAAAGTCAGAAGAATCCTGATCCAGGCGCTGGGGCGTATGCACAGCGTATCACCTGGAGTTAAAGGAGACGCGACATACATACGGGATGGAAATAAACACAATAACGCAGGCGATGCCAGAACTACTCCAGGGCAGAGCACAAAGGTGGTTCTTAATGAACGATAAGGAGTGGCCCACATGTAAGGAGTTCAGAAGGAGCTTCGAGGCCTTTTTCCTGCCAAAAGCACTGGCAGACCAGGTTCGGCAGCGGTAACAGCAACGAGGAGAACCGTTTAAAGAATACATTGACCTTCAGACGATAAAGATGCCTTTAGGAAAGTCCACGAAGGAGGTCATTAAAAAGGGATAAACTTCATATTGGAACAATTGAGGGAGGCAAAATTTTTCAGCAGCCTCGACCTTAAGGATGGCTACTGGCAAATCCCACTGGAGGAAGAGAGCAGGAAATACACGGCCTTTACGGTACGAGGGAAAGGTTTGTACCAGTGGAAGGTGATGCCGTTCGGATTGGACTCGGCATCGGCGACATTTCAAAGGGCCTTAGACCAGGTCATCGGCCCGGACATGGCTCCGCACGCATTTGCATATCAGGATGACATCATCGTGATCGGACGCACGAAGGAGGAGCACATGGCAAATTTGGAGGAAGTATTCCGTAGACTGAAGGTGGTGAACTTAAAAATAAACGCGGACAAGTGCCATTTCTTCAGGGAAGAGCTATTGTACCTGGGCCACCTGATAACGAGTCAGGGAATTGTCATGGATTCCGGAAAGGTTGTAGCGATTACGGAATCGGAACCCCATACAAACGTGAAGGGTGGACGGCAGTTTATTGGGATGGCGTTGTGGTATCGGCGATTCGTCCCAGACTTTGCAGGGGTCGCAAAACTATTAAACGATCTTCTTAGAAAGGGAAAAAAGTGGGAATGGACGGCGAGACACCAAGAGGCGGTTGAAAATCTAAAGTCGAGGTTAGCAGAGGATCCAGTGCTGGCATGCCCGGATTTCTCGAAGAAATTTGTGCTGCAAACAGACGCCAGCGACTACGGCGTGGGTGCAGTTCTGACGCAGGATACTGATGAGGGCGAGCGAGTGGTCGCATACGCCAGTCGAACTCTGATAGGCGCAGAGAAAATTTACTCGGCAACCGAGTTATGGCACTCGAAAATTTATATGGCGCTGAAGTGGCTGAACAATATAGAGAGCCCACTTGGAAGGATCGCGAGCTGTGTCTTCGAGTTGCAACAATATGTTTATGTTATCAGCTACAGGAAAGGCAAGCTGAATGTAGTTGCAGATGCACTTTCCCGCCAGTCGTTAGTAGAAAAGTTGAGGAGTGCCACAGCAAGCGAAGACGTGGAGGGCGTTTGGATAAGCGCACTAAAAAGAAAAATACGAGAAAACCCACAGAAATGGCCAGAGTACGTAGAAGAGGCTGGCCTGGTTTACCGACATGCATGCGGTATAAACCGAGCCAGATGCAGGCTGCAGGGAAAATGCTGACACAGGTCCCAGAGAAGCCGTGAGTGACGGTATGTGCGGACGTCGTGGGACCTTTGCCGAGGTCCAAGCATGGAAACACCATGCTATTAGTGATGATCGATCGGTTTTCAAAATGGACGGAAATTGTCCCAATGCGGAAAGCCACAACTGAGACGCTGCCGAAGGTAATCCGCGAAAAGATCATCGCTAGATACGGGGTGCCAAAGTTGATGGTGACAGACAGAATGGTGACAGAATGGTGTCCAGTACACCAGTAGGAGCCTCACAAAATTTCTTGAGGAGCTCGGAGTTCGTCATCAGTTTACCGCACAATACACGACGTAGGAAAACCCTAAGGAAAGGGCAAACAGGACGGTTAAGAGGATGATTGCCCAGTTCGCAGGCACGGACCAAAGGACATGGGACGAACACTGGACAGAATTGATGCTGGCGGTGAACTCGAGCGTGTCAGACTCGTAACCCAAGGCAGAGAGCCAAGAATGCCGAAAGCGATATTCGACAAAGGGGCATTGGGGACAGGAGAAGCACAAGCCATTCCCTCAGAAAATGCAACAAAATTATAGAAAGTGTTCGAACTGGTGCGAAGGAATATGGATCGCGCGGCCCAGGAACAAGCTCGGCATTACAATCTGAGGAGGCGGGAGTGGAGCCCGAAGATCGGCGAGGAGCACCATTTCTCTAAAGCAGTCGAAGGTTTCGCGGCGAAACTAGCTCCGAGATACGACTGGCCGTACACAGTGGTGAACTTTGTGTCGCCAGAGATTGATGTGCTACGTCACGTTGGCACAAGGAAGGAAAAGAGGGCCCACCTGAGTGAGCTGAAAGCCCAAGCACGGAGTCGGTGCAGGCAGAACCCACAGAAACACAAATAAAAAAAAAATACATGGAAAAAATATAAAAATGAAGAAAATATATAATAAAGGAAAAATATATAAAAATGAAAGGCAAATCAGATTATTTTGTCCAAAATAGAATCTGTACCAAGTCCCTTTCTAACTTAAAAAACACCAAAGTTATGCTAATTCCGATCGTTGTATGACAGCTATAGGATATAGTCGGCCGATCCTTATGAAATTTTGTACGTAAGATATGTTGGTCAAATATAACATGTGTGGAAAATCCCAACCCAACGAAGTTATGGCATTTCCGATCAATCAGTTATATGGCAGCTATAGGATATAGTCGACAGATCCCGGCCGTTCCGACTTATGTACTACCTGCAAGGAAAAGAAGGATGTGTGCAAAGTTTCAACTCGATAGCTCTAAAACTGAGAGACTAGTTTGCGTAGAAACCGACAGACAGACGGACAGACGGACAGACGGACAGACGGACATGCTCATATCGACTCAGGAGGTGATCCTGATCAAGAATAGGGTCGGAGATGTCTCCTTCACTGCGTTGCACACTTTTGACCAATATTATAATACCCTCTGCAAGGGTATAAAAATTAAAATAAAAAGAAAAAAAATATGGGGAAAAAAATAAATTATGGAAAAAATAATGGAAAAAATGGAAAAAAAAGCAAGCTAGCACGGCAGCGTCGGATGGGCCAAGCGCTGCTGTGTTTAGAAAGAACGGAAAAGGAGAAATGCGTCGAGCACGGACGGCATGCGGGGGCAGCAGCGGGGGCAGAGGAACCAGCACGGCGTCCGTGGAACGTAACGGTCCCGGGCGGGCCTCCACGGCCGCGCTCGAAGGTGATAGGAGAGAGCGGGGAAGGCGGGGAACGGAACGGCCCGCGACTGGGCAGCTGTGTTTAGAAGAATGCAGAAAACACAGAAATGCATTGGGAATGACCATAAAAGGGTGCGGGGGTATCTGGACAAAGTCCGATGACCGGCACAATAACAATGCGGATCGGAGGCCCAAGCGGGGCAAACAGGGGGGCAGTAAAGAAAGACCCCCCGTGGGTAAGTCTGACATTAAAGCGGGAAAGTTTCCTTGGAGGAATTAAGAGTGGGCTGAAGGACACCCGTGGCTAAGTCCGACAGTCTCAAGTGCGGGATTTAAAGCGAGTGCGAAGGATCTGCGATCAGTAGCCTAAGGACCCCTGTGTGTAAGTCCGGCTGAAGCCCAAGGGTAAAACGAGTCGGTTTAGGTTCTTCCCGCACACGACAGGTATCCTGGCGATAGCGACGGATCGGCCTGGCGTACGCCTTGCCGGTTCCTGACGATTAAGGTGTGATCCTGTAAAGCAAGGGATAGCCAGCTCGGGAACTCAAGCCCAACAGTGAAGCCAAGCAGGGACACCCCGGGAAAGTCAATAGAATCCTGATCCTGACGCTGGGGCGTATGCACAGCGTATCACCTGGAGTTAAAGGAGATGCGACGCCAAAACCTCTGGCCTGCCATAGATCTTGCGGAGCGTACGCACGCAGGTGTTTGGAGGTTTTGAGGTAGGCCCTTCGTGCCCTGATCCGCCCGCCAGGCACCGAGAAGCGCATCCTGCCCGGCGTATGCCTGGAGCCTATCGGTCTGCTAACACAAATTAGGTGCCGGCCACGGCGAATGGGCATTCCCTGTGAGCCAAGGATACCGAAGGTCCACGGCACCCGCAAAGGAGAAGTAGCGACAGGATCAGCAAAGGAAGCAGCAACAGGAGCGGCGACAACGAGGGTGCAGCGACGACCGAAGAGCAGCGACGTCGAGGGAGCAGCGACGAAAGAAGAGCAGCGACGACAACAACAGCGACAGTTCAGGCCCCGCAGCTAGAGCACGTGAGTCCAAACGGAGGAAACCGTGAGCCGTTTCGGCGCCAGGCACAAACACCACACATCCTGCTGGGCGCAAGCTTTGGGAGGGCGTGTGTATTGGCACCAACCCGGTGCGGTGATGGGGGATCGACGGGAGGACGAGCAGTCGGTTGGCTGAGCGAAACAGCCGGTGAGATTCACCCTTTTGTAATTTTATCGAAAATAAAGGGGATATTTATTAAACGAAACACCCTGTGTTATTTCTGGGCTCGGTCAATCATGTCGAATATATAAATTTGGAGGAACGATCCCCCAAGCTCTGTGAGCTAGCCGCGGCATTTGTTGCGAACAAATATTAGCAAAAACGGTTCGTTACAGTTCCTCTCCTGGAAGGAAAACATTCCTGAGCCAAAGTGCAGTTGTCCTTTTTGTGGACCTTCAAGTATTGCTGTCGTCCTTGAAAGCAGTGGAGAAATTTCCGGAGGCGATGATAAATAAGCCGGCTTAGTGAATTGGAAGGCATAGTCGGGGATTTCAAGAGCACATACAAGGAGCTGTCCGTGATGGATGTTTCAGAACTCAGGAGCGATCTGCGCGTCATCTTCAACGATGCGGCGAGGGAGGCACGATTCATCCTGGACCAGGAGATTATGCGGCGCTCCAGTTTATTACCGACTAGTTCGACACTGATCAACGCTACTTCTGCCACCAATTTTGATGCGTCGTTCGGCAGAACTTAGTAAGTTTTGCCGCCACTAAGTTTTCCCTGCGGCCACTATTCTCGACCATAGTGGACACAAACCCATTCATAAGTGAGGTGGAGAAGCTTCAACGATTACGGTCCTGCCTAAAAAATCTGCCTTGGAGACTGTTCGATCATTGGAGCTCACGGACAAATATTATGACGTCACATTGGAGCTGCTCCTGGAAGCTGCTCAGCAAAAGCTTTAGAAATCGCATGCAAATTTTTCAAGCTCATGTGAATTAATTCCGATACGCGAGCCCTGGCAAGCAACGAAGATTGCTAGCTGCATCATAATCCAAGTGCTGTAGCAGGAGGTTGATGATGCCACGCAGTCTAAGTGGAAGGAAATGCAGGATGACTCCGATTTCTTGGATTCCATTCCAACATGGGAGTCCATCGCCAGTTTTCTCGAGCACAGATTCCGGAATTTGGAGAGCATGGATTTGCCGACGACACAATATGGACAAAACCCTGGTAAGGCGACGTAGACCCTTTGATCTAGGTAATTCTGAATTTATGATTACAAGCTCGTCGGCATGCATGATCCATGATGACCATTTCCACATAATATACTCCTCAAGGTTCTTTAGTTTTTCAAATGATCCTTAAGGCGATGTTTGTGCACTGGATTTATGCCGTAAGTGCTTTGGATTTGGTCACCTACCTCGGCATTACAATACATCAATCTGCCGTGGGATGAACTCGCAGCCATCCTGCGCAGCAGCAACGCAACAGTGCTGTCCTCGATATCTGAGGCCTCTAACTTGAGGCTCTGGATCTCTTTTGGACGTTTCGCCAGCTTAGCGCAACAAGCCAGACAGGAGGGGGGCCTGGTTCCTTGGCTAGGAGCTCGAAGCATTTTGTTAGCCTTCTAGCAATCTCTGCGAAGGACCGCTTTCGCTGTGTGCGCAGGCGCATTGCCATTGGTCCTCCCGGCATATACTGGGATCTTTCCTTTCCCACAGCCGAAGGGCTGTGCTTTTGGCTCCTGCTTCGGAGCTGGGGGTCTCGGCATCATGCCTTATAGTGGAAGGGCTCCTTTGGCCCATTCAACCTTCTTGAGCCACTTTGCGAAGGTTTTCTTTGATTTGGCTCTTCCGTGGCTGCGAAATATCGGCCATGCATGCACTTCTCTTTACGGCGTATGAATGTTTATTTCGGCCAAGTTTCCCAGCAGCTTCCGGTTCGCTCCTTATTCCCGCACTTACAGTAGGCATCAAGGCACTTGGGCAGGGACATTTCAACAAGGTAGTGGGTAGTTTGCCGTTGGCCCGCCTGGACCCTGCCTGGTTTGCTTGGCCGGATGGGTGGGCTCAGTAGCCATCTGCGCCGTCTTCGATTTTTGGCCAGACTCACTCGTCATTCCTTGAGTTGTGGGTTTTTTGGGAGATCATGACTCCATGATTTTTTTTGTATTTTCTATCTTAAAATTTTCGATGTTTTGGTCCCACGAATTGCTTAGAAAGGTCTGTCCACCCCGGCAAAGATCCCCGATGCCCGGGTAAGGCTTCTTAGAACAGAGTGTCGCCAGGTACCCTGAGCGCTCCGTTTGAGACTGAGCAGAGTTTGTATACCGGACACCCAGACAGGCTGACTCTCGGCATGGCATCGAGGTACACCCTAGCCCGGTGTGAGATAGTGTTTGGGGAAGGCAGTTGGATAGGAATTGTAGTGTAGGAAAAAGGAAAGTGCTAAGATCCTTTATAGAGGCGGCAACAAAAGCGCATCTTCGGCCTCGCTTACGGCGTGCGTTAAAGTCTACTTACTTACTTGTCTGGACTCTTCCCAGCCTACCATCCACTTTTACACGCCAAGTGTGCCTTGAAAAAAGTCACTCGAACTACAAAACTGAGCGGACGTGCTTTGCCGGGAAAACTGCATTATGTTGCAGTTGCAATAAAAAAATCTGGGGTAAAAATCCTCCTCCAGACACCGCAAAAAAACCCATGCCCCCTCCCATCTATATCAGGGAGAAAAACTCGAGTGCCTAGTGACAACTTTCATGTTGTCCCGCTTATCAAAGGGAACATCCACGAAACAAAGGTGCAGACCAAGACTGAAGAGCACTTCCAAATATCTGGACAAAGGCCTGAAAAACTACTACACGTATCAGCTGAAAATGATGTCACCACCGCGGAAAAAAACCGCACTTAAAGAAAAGTGCTTCGCCCCCGAGATCGTTATCATCATTATATATTAAGATAAAAAGCCACAACCCCTCTTCAAGGTCGAGCTCGAGCCAGAAAGCAGGTCGCTGAAGAAGAACGAAGTCCACCCAATCTACAAGCTGCAATATCTTTTTCATCGGAGAATCACAGTTGAAGAGCCACATAAACGCAACGGTCCGGTGCAATGCACTAACTGCCAAGAGTATGGACACATTAGGTCATACTGCACACTTCGGGCTGTCTGTGTAGTCTGCGGGGACACCCACAACTCCACTTACTGCGCTACAAAGAAGGGCAGTTCCGCGAAGAAATATGGAAACTGCGGAGGCAACCATACAGCAAACTATAGAGGATGCATGGTGTACAAGGAGTTGAAGAGTCGCATCCGTCAAGCGACCGCAACGCGCAACCAAAATCCACAGAATGTGTACATTGTGTACATGTGTACATGTGTACATCAAAAGCTACGCCGGACGTCTTTTTCTTCAAAGCTGCGAGGTCCTCATTCGGTCCCCTAAACACCACCAACGGTGATGCTCTACGATGATGCTTTACGATCTGGAATGGAAAATCCAAATCAGCCTAACTTACAAAAAACTCAACAATTCACTTGGGGATCGTTTTATAGCCGCAGGAGACTACGCCAAACACTGGGGATCACGTCAAGTGACTCCCAGAGGGAGGCAATTGTACAATGCAATTATAATAGTGAGAAATAAACTGGACTATGTTTCCCGTGGAAGTCCCACCTACTGGCCAACCGACCCACGTAAGCTCCCAGACCTTATTGATTTTGCGGTAACAAAAAACATACCCTGCAACCTAATAAGTGCCAAAGCAGTCTTCGACTTATAATCAGACCACTCGCCTGTGCTTTTAACGCTTCTTCAAAGCCCAGAAATAACCGAACACCCCCTCAGCCTGACATCGCCAAAGACGAACTGGCTTAAATACAAAAAGTACGTGAGTGCCCACATAGAACTTTCCCCGGAGTTTAACATGGAATCGGATATCGATTACACTACGAGCGCTCTGGAAAAAGTACTCGTTGCGGCTGCTAAAATCTCTACTCCTCAAGGGAAGGAAGTAGACCGAAACAAATACCAATCTAATCAGCCAATCGAACAACTCGTACGAGAAAAGAGGCGCACGCGTCGTGATTGACAAAACAGCAGATCACCAGCTTCAAAGCAACGCCTTAAAGAAGCCACACGATCACTCGAGCCACACTCACAGAAATGCACAGCTGAGGTATATCCAGAAACTTTCACCAATAAGCAAAAACTATCCTCTGTGGAGGGCCCACCCAAATCTTAGCGCACCAATTGAAGATACCACCCCGATAAGAAACTCATCGGGATGCTGGGCTCGCAACGAAGAAGGCCGAGCTGAAACATTCGCTACACATCTCCAAAGTGTCTTCCAGCCAAACCTTGCTTCAAATTCATTCCTCCTGCCAGTCATTCAGCCAGAGGCTACCCCTCAGCCAACTGCTCCTTCATTCCGGCCGAAGGACATATAGAGGTCATCTGAAAACTATTTAATGGTATCATTAATCTTGGCTATTTCCCAAAAAAGTAGAAGAAATCCCGTGTCTATATTTTTTGCTTACTGCGGATTTTCCCATAAACGCACAATTAACAACATCAACGTTCGCCTATGATACCGCTATCCTTAGTCGCTCCAGACTACGCAAGCAACAATCCAACTGGCTAATCATCTAATAGTAGTGGAAAGGTGGCTGTCCGATTGGCGCATTAAAATAAACTTACTCTTAATAGACAAACACGCCCTCCGCTTTCACTAAATGGTATGCAGATCCCTCAAGCTAACAAAGTACGTACCTTGGCGTCCACTTTGATTGACGAATAACCTCGTAAGCATAAACTCACGATCGCCACGATCCAAAACCGGCCACAAAAACGGTGGGCTTTCCTATTTGATCTTCTCGCCCCTGGACATAAGCTCTGTTCCATAAGGGCAGAGGAACCAGCGCGGCGTCGCGCACGGAAGAAGGAGAAAGAGGAATCACCGTGGAACGTAAAGAAAGCCTGCCGATAGAAATGCGGCGGGAATTGGAGAAAGTTAACGGAGAGAGTAGAGGAGCGAAGGATTAACGGCAGGAAGCGAGAATTGCAAGGATTAACGGGCGCTTCTGGCACTATATAAGGAGGGCCCCTGGAGCAAATCGATACCGAGTCTTCTAGGGAAGGGAAGAGTTGAGTGAAAGACCCCCGTGGGTAAGTCTGACATTCAAGCGGGAAAGTTTCCTTGGAGGAATTAGGAATATAGGCTGAAGGACCCCCGTGGGTAAGTCCGACAGTCTCAAGTGCAGGATTTAAAGCGAGTGCGCAAGGATCTGCGATCAGTAGCTTCAAACATTAGAAGTCAGGAGCAAGTGGGAACAGGATCAATGATCCGCGGCGGAACTGAAGCCCAAGGGTAAAAAGAGTCGGGTTAGGTTATCCTGGCGATAGCGACGGATCGGCCTGGCGTACGCCTTGTCGGCTCCTGATCAATAAGTCCAGTTGTTATCCTGTGAAGCAAGGGATAGCCAGCTCGGGAACTCAAGCCCAACAGTAAAACCAAGACGAACGCGACCAGGGGTGAGTCCTGCGGGGTAGGTAGGCCCTTCGTGCCCTGAAGCAGCGACGACGAGGGAGCAGCAGCGTCCGAGGAGCAGCGGCAATGAGGGAGCGGCGCAACAACACAGGCCCCGTAAGAGTCCGCGAGTCCGAACGAAGGGAACTGTGAGCCGTTTCGGCGCCGGTCACCAAGACCACACGAACTGCCGAGCGCAAGCTTTGGGAGGGCGTGTGTATTGGCACCAACCCGGAGCGGGGATCGGGGATCGACGGGAGGACGAGCGGTCGGTCGGCTGAGCCTAACGGCCGGTGAAATTCACCCTTTTTGTAAATTTAACGTAATAAAACTGGATTGTATTAAACGAAGCATACCGTGTTATTTCTAGGCTCGGGCATTCACGTCGAATCTATCAATTCAGTGGAACGTACCCCTAAACTCTGTGGGCTAGTCGCGGCATTTGTTGCGAACAAAACATTAGCAAAAACAGTTCGTTACACCTGGCGCCCAAACTACGTGATTGCTTTAGAGCCTAGGAGTAACATAGCTTCAAGATGGGGAAGAAGAATGGGATTTACGTGCTTCGCAAAGAGGAGTTGTGCGTAGTGTGCAGAGACCTCGTTCTCCCAGCGGATGGAACCGTTGAGATCATGAGGGCACTTGTTGCAAGGTGGGTCGACGAGACAAAATACGACGAAGTGATGGCGGTCACCCGTGGATTTGAGGAGAAATACGCGCAGAGGTCCACGCCGAGGCGGAGGAATGGGTGAGCGAGTCGCAAAAGCTCATCCAAAGTCTGGCAGTGCCAAAAATGAACAGCATAAGGAGCATGGAGCCACAAATGCGGAAGCCAGTCCCGGTACAGATTGACTATGCGAAGGTGGCGAAACAAGTCCGAGAATGGTCGTTTCGATTCGACGGAACAGGAGATCCTCTCAGCATGGTCTGCCAAAACGTACGGGATTGAGATAAGCACAATCCCGCGGGCGACGCCAGAACTACTCCAGGGCAGAGCACAAAGGTGGTTCTTAATGAACGATGAGGAGTGGCCCACATGGAAGGAGTACAAAAGGAGCTTCGAGCCTTTTTCCTGCCGAAAGGGTACTTTGAAAAACTGGCAGACCAGGTTCGGCAGCGGAAACAGCAACGAGGAGAACCGTTTAAAGAATACATGGACCTTCAGACGCTAATGAAGCCTTTAGGAAAGTCCACGAAGGAGGTCATTGAAAGGCTAGTGGAGAACTGAATACCGCGCATGAAAATGTTCATGAAGCCATACGCATGCGCATCGCTCAAGGAGGTGATGGGTCTGGCCGAGGAATTCGAGGAGCTTTGGAAAAAGAGGTTTTTAACAGGCAAGCCGCCAAGGCAGACAGAGGGTGGGCAAACGAAGAACGGCACCAGAAGCCGTCTGTATCAATGGAAGGTGATGCCGTTCGGGTTACACTCGGCCTCGGCAACATTTCAAAGGGCTTTAGACCAGATCATCGGCCCGGACATGGCTCCGCACGCATTTGCGTATCAGGATGACATTATCGTGATCGGACGCACGTAGGAGGAACATATGGCAAATTTGAAGTAAGTGTTCCGAAGACTGATGGCAGCAAACTTAAGAATAAACACAGACAAGTGCCATTTCTTCAGGGAAGAGCTATTGTATCTGGGCCACCGGATAACAAGTGAAGGGGTTGGTATGGATCCCGGAAAAGTTGCAGCGATTACGGAATTGGAACCCCCGACAAACGTGAAAGGGGTACGGCAGTTCATCGGGATGGCGTCGTGGTATCAGCGATTCGTCCCTGATTTCGCTGGGATCGCAAGGCCTTTAAACGATCACCTACGAAAAGAAACAAAGTGGGAGTGGACGGCAAGACACCAAGAGGCGTTTGAAAAGTTAAAGTCGCGTTTAGCAGAGGATCCAGTGCTAGCATGCCCCGATTTCAAGAAGAAGTTTGTGCTGCAAACAGATGCCAGCGACTACGGCGTGGGTGCAGTACTGACGCAGGACACGGATGAGGGCGAGCGAGTGGTCGCTTTCGCCAGCCGAACGCTAATAGGCGCGGAGAAGAATTACTCGGCAAGGGGTGCCTAGCCATAATAAGGGCAATTCGGCAGATGAGGCCATTCCTGAAGGGGTACCAGTTCGACTTTATTACGGATCACATGGCGCTGAAGTGGTTGAACAATATAGAGAGCCCACTTCGAAGGATCGCGAGATGGGTCTTCGAGTTGCAACAGTACGATTACGTCATCAGGGGCTGAATGTAGTCGCGAGGAAGCTGAGGAGTGCCACAGCAAGCGAAGACGCAGAATGCATTCGGATAGGTTCACTGAAAAAGAAGATGAAGGAAAACCCACAGAAATATCTGGAGTACGTTGAGGAGGCAGGCCTGATTTATGCTATGTGTGCCGATGGACATGAGGCAACAGGTGCTGAAGGAGAACGACGCACCAACAGCGGGACATCTAGGCGGAAGGAAAACGATTGCGAAAGTAGCAGCAAGGTACTTCTGGCCAGAGATGCAAAGGGACGTAAGGAACTATGTCTGGAAATGCAAGACATGCATGCGGTATAAACCGAGCCAGATGCAGGCTGCAGGGAAAATGCTGACACAGGTCCCAGAGAAGCCGTGAGTGACGGTATGTGCGGACGTCGTGGGACCTTTGCCGAGGTCCAAGCATGAAAACACCATGCTATTAGTGATGATCGATCGCTTTTCAAAATGGACAGAAATGGTCCCAATGCGGAAAGCCACAACGGAGACACTGCAAAAAGCAAACCGCGAAAAGATCGTCGCTAGGTACTCAGCTCGGAGCTCGGAGTTCCTCATCAGTTAACCGCACAATACACGCCGTAGGAAAACCCTAAGGAAAGGGCAAACAGGACGGTTAAGAGGATGATTGCCCAGTTCGCAGGCACGGACCAAAGGACATGGGACGAACACTGGCCAGAATTGATGCTGGCGGTGAACTCGAGCGTGTCAGAGTCCACGGGATACTAACCATGTTTTGTAACCCAAAGCAGAGAGCCAAGAATGCCGAAAACGATATTCGACAAAGGGGCATTGGGGACAGGAGAAGCACAAGCCACACCCTCAGAAAATGCAACAAAATTACAGGAAGTGTTCGAGCTGGTGCGAAGGAATATGGAGCGCGCGGCCCAGGAACAAGCTCGGCATTACAATCTGAGGAGGCGGGAGTGGAGCCCGAAGATCGGCGACACGGTGTGGGCAAAGGAGCACCATTTGTCTAAAGCAGTCGAAGGTTTCGCGTCGAAACTAGCGCCGAGATACGACTGGCCGTACACAGTGGAGAACTTTGTGTCGCCAGTGATTGCTGTGCTACGTCACGTTGGCACAAGGAAGGAAAAGAGGACCCATCTGAGTGAGCTGAAAGCCCAAGCACAGGAGTCGGTGCAAGCATAAACCACAGAAACACAAATAAAAAAAAATATATGGAAAAAATATAAAAATGAAAAAAATATATAATAGAGGAAAAATATATAAAAATGAAAAGAAAAAAAGAAAAATAAAAAAAAAAATATTAAAAAACAAGAAAGGAAAGCTAACTTCGGGCGGAGCCGAAGTTTATATACCCTTGCAGTTGAGTCGCAGTCCGCTAGGTGGCGCCACGCATCTTATATTATTAGATATATAGCGGATCGTATATAGTTGGCCGATCCTTATGAAACTTGGCAAATCGAATTATTTTGCCAAAAGATGAATCCATTGAAACTCCTATCCTTCTAACTTGAAAAACAACGAAGTTATAGCATTTCCGATCAATCAGTTATATGACAGCTATAGGATATAGACGGCCGATCCTGATGACATTTAGCAGATCATATAAGTTGGCCAAATATAAGTTGGCCAAATTAGAATGCACAGAAAGTCCCATCCTTCTAACTTGAAAAACAACGAAGTTATAGCATTTCCGATCAATCAGTTATATGGCAGCTATAGGATATAGTTGGCCGATCCTTATGAAATTCGACAAATCAGATTGTTTTTCCCAAAATAGAATCTCTACCAAATCCCATCTTTCTAACTTAAAAAACACCAAAGTTATGCCAATTTCGATCGTTCTATGACAGCTATAGGATATAGTTAGCCGATCCCGATATAATACCCTCTGCAAGGGTATAAAAATAAAAATAAAAAGATAAAGAGAAGCATATCCTGCCCGGCCTATGCCTGGGAGTTAATCGATATATCCGGAAATATCCGTCCGCTTCAAAACTTTGGAATCCTTCAACTCTCTCGGTCGGAAGATCAGCCATGAAATGCTCCAGTAGACGAGGCTTTGCGCGAAAACAGCGTATGCATTTGTTCAAACCCCTTGAAACTGTCTTCCTACCCCAATGGGCCAGTATTGTGAACGGATTTTCGCAATTAGTGCCCGAGGGCCAGAGTGATGGCTCTGCTCATGAAAGTGATGGGAAGTGACGGGATGGCCTCTGGGAAGAATGATCGGATGACGTCCGTCAAAATTCAACGCAGAGTTCTGCAATCGCCCGTCAACACGAAGCAAACCATTATCATCCACAAAGGGAGCAAGCGAGGCCAGAGGGTTTGAGGGTCGTAGTAAGCTTGGCAACGAGTTGGCAAACTTTGACAATGCGGCGATATCCCTGGGCGGAGCCGTAGTCAATAAAGTCCTGGCGCGAAGTTCGATGGTTGTCCTTTTGGCTACAATAGCGATGGGCCCATCATCTTTGGAACCACGAAGAAATGGAGGGCCATGGGACCAAAGCTGGAAGTTCTATAGCTCAGTGGGAAGAGGACCACTTGACAGTAGATCTTCTGGGTTAAAAGCAGTAGGAACATAACGCCATTTCATTGCCTTGTAGAGCTTGCCTTGTCGAGCAGGTTCATCTTGAATCCAGGAGAGATCAACCGAGGAGTCACACCAACCAGCAACTTCAGCCATCAGTCTTGCTAGTAACTCAGCTCCAGATAGTTCCAACTTCGGTATTGCTAGTGTCGCAGAATCCGTGGACCTCCAACATTTCTTGGCATGGAATGACTAAACGAGGAAACTTAATTCGCTGAGTTTGGTCAAAACTGGTACAGAATTGCAAACACTCGGAGAAAAGGGATTGAGGAAGGCTTTCATCCCATGACAAATTTTTACGGCACAGTTTCTGCAATAGAATCTTTGCTACCAAGAACCTACCAAGCCCATCGGGTCATAAAACCGGGCGACGGAATATAGTATAGATCTCCTGGTTGGTTTGGCGGTGGGCTGAAGAGCTTTAAAGGAAAACAGCATAAGGTCAGCAATTCAAGGGTCTTTGTGAACGGACTGCCATCCGGGTAAACCTTCCAAAACCTCTGGTAACAAAAGGAATAAAATGATGAATAACTGAAAATTTCTGTTGACTGAACTCAGCTGATGTTGGCTCGGATGGAGGGTGTAAAAGGGATCAACAGAGCAATGCTCTAGCGGCCGGTGATCATAGGTAGGGTGGGCATCTCGCAAGGACGACAATATCATTGTCTTGCTTAACAAGTAGAAGTCCCTCTGTCTGTCATTTCTCTTCTGAATTATTCTTTCTTTGTTTGTCACAAACACGCTCAATTAAAGCTTTAGTAATAATAATGTGTATCAATAATAGAGTTTTGCAAAAGCAAGATCACCACCCCCAAAGTCGACGAGCACAGCCTATAGCGTGGCCCGCTAGGTCAGACTCTCCGATTATTGTGAACATTTCCAATCGTTAAACATTGTTTTGGGGTTAAATTGACACACAATAAATTGAAATATAAAATTGAACCTTGTCTATTAATTCGGCCGCTATCAAAACGCTGATAGCTCAACAGAGTTCTTTTATCAAATAAATGCAAAACTGCCAAGAATAGAAAGAAAAAGAGTTACTAGTAGCTTAAGTCGATATCTAAATTCATACATTACAATACACAATATATAATCCTAACATAGAAATAACTGTGGATTTCATGCATTTCATGTTAACGAACTGGAAAAAAATCATGAATAGCTAAAATCTCTTCCGGTTTTCTTAGTTTGTCGCAAGCACGCTCAATTCTAGCTTTAGTAACAATAATGTATCAATATTAGAGTCTGGCAAAAGCAAAACCACCTCCTTCAAAGCCGACGATTTCGAAATTCACACATTACATTATTAAGTACATTTTTATATTGTACTTAATTAAACAATTCATACATCTAATTACATTGCATAGTTAACTATTATTAATGTTGGGCCAAGCAGCCACCAAAAAGTGCATTTAAAATAATCATAAAATGCTTAGCTGCTGCTGTTCTTGTCAGCACGTATTCTTCTCTGTTTTGTCTCCCAGTTTCGCATGCGCTTTATTGGTATTTGTAGCGTATGCGCTTTGGGAAGCTTTGGTAGAGCTTCTGCGCAAGCTCTTGGGGTTGCGTTTGTTGTGTTTTGGAGTTGATTGGAGCCGCATAGATTAGGGTTAAATTGAACCCAAAATAAATATATTGAACCCTGATTTGAAACGCGTGTATTTATTCGGCTGCTATTAAAAAGTATTAATAGCACAACAATTAATTAAACTAAATTCCTAACATCATGAGTAGAAATAACTGCGCCTCAAACTCATGCATCTCATATTAACGAACTGGAATAAAATCATGAATAGCTAAAATTTTCTTCGTTGACTGAACTCAGCTGGTGTTGGCCCAAATGTAAGGTGTATTAGGGATCACAAGAGCGATGCTATAGCGCATATGATCGGAGGTAGGGTGGGCAATTCGCAAGCGCAGCAACATCAGTGTCTTGCTAAACAAGTAGAAGTCCCTCTGTCTGTCATTTCTCTTCTGAATTATTCTTTCTTTGTTTGTCACAAACACGCTCAATTAAAGCTTTAGTAATAATAATGTGTATCAATAATAGAGTTTTGCAAAAGCAAGATCACCACCCCCAAAGTCGACGAGCACAGCCGGATCCTATAGCGTGGCCCGCTAGGTCAGACTCTTCGATTATTGTGAACATTTCCAATCGTTAAACATTACAGTGGGGAGAGTGGAGGAAACTTCTTTCAGAGATTTCGGGAGCCTTAACGGCAACCACCTTGGCAGCTGCAGATGGCAGCAGCAGCGATGCGGACGCTCTCTATTGGAAGGGTGAAGGTTAGAGTCCAGAATGGAGTAAGACTTGGGCGCAGACTTAATCGGCAGCGGTATATAGTAATATATAATATACCAAATCACGGTCCCGATAAGGGATTAGGAACAGCAGCTTCAGAAAATCTATGGCAGACAACTGCCTGCGATTGCTGTTCAGGTTTCGTTCCAATTTCAAATCACGAGAACCCGATTGGATGTCGCAGTCCAGCGAGGAATCCTGACTGCATGAGTGACGATTTTTTAATAGACCACCTTGCACCTTCCTAGCAAGATGACCCTTGGATCACCGTGGCTTAGGGCACCAGCTGGGTAAGGAAGTAGGTCCCGGTTTTCCAGTTGACTCTCGTGTTGTCCTCCATGACTTTTATCGAGCCTGTTGAACAGGAAGAGGTGCTACAACATCCCAGAGGTTTTGGAAAGGGTACCCGAAGTAATAGGGAGTCATACTTAAAATGTGACGATGGCAGTCCATTCTCAAAGACTCTTGGAGTAGCATGCGATCCTTCTGCTGATTTACTGCAGTTTTCCTTTGAAGCTCTTTAGCCCTCCACCAAACCAACCAACCAAACCAACCTTCCGTCGCTCGGTTTTATGACCCAATGGGCTAGGTAGGTACTGTCGTCACAAGGGCAACGATCTTATTGCATTAATCCCTTGTCTCCGAGTGGTTGCAATTCCGTCCCAGTTTAGACCAAACTCAGCGAATTAAGTTTCCTCTTTTAGTCATTCCCTGCCAGGAAAGGTTAGAGGCCCACGGATTCTGCAACGCTAGCTTGGATGCTTATGAAGCTTGCATATATGTATTAATAGGGTCTGATTGTGTGCTGTTGTGCTCAAAGAGTCGAGTGCCACCCATAAAGACTCAGACAATACCGAAGCTGGAACTATCTGGATCTGAGATACCAGCAAGACTAATGGCTGAAGGTTATGATCGTGGAACATATAAGAAAGATTATTATTGTTGGTGTAACTCCTCGATTGCCCTATCCTGGATTCAAGACGAACCTGCTCGATTTAACGTTTGCTTGTTTGTTTTAATCGCGTCTCTACCATACAGGACCAAGGCAATGAAATGGCGTTATGTTCCTACTGCCTTCAACCCTGCCGATCTACTATCAAGAGGTTCTCTTCCGACTGAGCTATTGAATTCCCAGCTTTGATTCCAGGGCTTTCCATTTCTTCGTAGTTTCAAAGATGATTGGCTCATCGCTATAGGCAACCATCGAACTTCGCGCCGGGACCTTATTTGCTACGGCAAATAAGTAGTAGTTTCTCTGTCTCTCTGTCATTTCTTTTTCCGAATTTATTTTTCCGATTTCTTCCGGTCCAGTCATCTATTAAGCTCGCTCAATTTCTATATTTAGTAATAATAATGTGTAATTGTAATAGAGTCTGGCAAAGCAAGACCACCACGCCCAAAGCCGGCGAGCTCCAGCCGGACCCTATAGCGTGCCCCGCTAGGATACACTCTCCAATTGTTTTTAACACTTTCCAATCGATACACGTTATAATTCCATTTTGTGCAAAGTAACCGACTATTTCCTATAGACTATATCCTATCTTCACATAAAAGTGATTTATGTGAAGAATTATAATCTCCACTTTTGTATAGTATTAGTGAATTCAAGCAAAGACACATTCAAACGTGTATATCAGACAAACCGTCCTTTTGAGCCTTGTAGTGAAAATGTTTTTTTATTCAACGCGATATAAGTAAATCATACTCGAACAAATAACCATCTCCATTTAAAAATAACCATTTAAGTGACAAACATAACAAATCTAAAGATAATTATTAACTTTTTTAATCGACCTACCCTAATACAAATATATATCCACGGCCACTACTGTCGAACTTGGACTCGCGGAAGTAACGGCATGTCCCGGAGTCGTACCTAAAACTGTTGATTGTGCTTGATTCTGTGATCTTAATTATAATTAGCGAGCTAGTACACTAAAATGGTTAGTGTACTAGCTCGCTAAGCGTGAGGTCGTGGGTTCGAGCCCCACTCGTGTCAAGTGCATGGCTCTGCAAGTTTTTCGGCTCTCGCGCATATGATGTAAGTAGCGAAAAGCTCTCGTTGGATTCTCGCTATTTATAATTATGTGCATGAGACCCGATAAACCGGCATTCCCAGATGTCGTTAGGTGGCAAGCCCACTTCTGAGATAGGTTGCACTCGGCTAATCACCGGATCGACTGAACAATAACGATTACAGAAACAAACACATGATTAGAAAAAAACACCCACACCCCCAGCCCGATGACGACCCGCCGCTTTTCGCAACGGACACGAATTGGACAATGGAATGTGAGGACCCTAATGGAGCCATCCAGAATTGCGCAGTTTGAATAAGGAGATGGGCATAGTTAGGATTGGAACCCTGGAGTGGAACCCGCAAGGAAGAAGAAGAGTGGGACGCCCCAAAGCTAACCTGGCGCCGATCTACAATACGCGAACTCGCAGACAATAATACATCACCTGGGGACTTGGCAAAGAGAACAGAGGGTCCGGTGGAATACACATGTGGATGCCCTAAGCTCCCAAGCGGAGTAATAGAAATAAAAAAAAAAAAAAAAAATTATAATAAAATCTTAATATTTATAATTTAATAATACTCAATAAAAGCGTATCTGATAGAGCTGGGGAAAAATCGATCCTCGTTGTATCGATTCTTTTCGATTAAAAAAAAAAACATCGATTAAATCGAATAAATCGAAAAAAACAAATTTTTATTTCAGTGAAATCAAATCTTATAAATTATGAAAAATAAACTGAACTATGAACTAAAAAGAAGAAAAGTAAAAATAATGGTTTTCAAAATAAGTAAAGCATTTAAATTTCTGTTAGCCATTGGTTTTTGCTTGCAAAAATTAGCTTATCAACCGCTTTTGGTTTGAGAGAGGCGCGTCATCCAGCCTAAAAAAAAGAATTGATGTTGACATCGATTTTTCCCCAGCTCTAGTATCTGATCACGGATTATTAATGGATGGAGTCGTAAGTCTAGTTCCAAGCAGTCGATCTCCCATTTGGTCTACAGATATTATGCTCCAGATGCATTTATTTAGCCAAACAAGAAAGTAACGAAATCCGATAGAAACTAAATAAAATCTAAGCCCAATCAAGGGTGGTTTGTTTGGATAACAACCATAACTTTCATTGCATTTGTTTATCATTTCGTTGGCAAGAGGCGAGGCGGGGGCACACAAATGCAAGATGAGCTAGTGTGCAGCAGCTATACAAAAAGCTCCCAAAAGAGCAAATACCAGTAAAGCGCATGCGAACGGGGGAGAAATAAACAAAAACAGAACTGCCGATAAACCAGGCGCTGCTCCTCCGTTTTTTAATTTATAAATTATTTCAAATAGCTTCACCTTTGGCAGCTTGGCTCAACAGAGTTCCTAGTTCAAAATTCAAATTCCTAAACACGTTTCAAGGCGGGTAACTATTTCCTCTTCGTCCTTGCAGTTCCTTCAGTAGTCGTTGTGGGGTACGGACAGACTTGCTGCGTGTGTGCCTAACAGCCAGGGCCCAGTAATTAGCTTTAATGCGATAAGTCTCGCCGATCTTTTCCCACAGCGATTGGGAAAATCGCTGGCAGCAGACACAACATTGACACCTCAAGCGTAGTCGTTCCAACCGCTTTTTTGAGAACGGCTAAACGGTAAAACCAGATATATATTAAGCCAAAATATGCAATAAAACCATTTAATCGAGTATGTGTAATAATAAATAATTTGTAATAAATTTATATATAAATTAATAATTAATATTTAGTAGCTACAACAGCATAAGATAGACAGAGAAAAGCTTAAAAGCTTATTGTTGTGCTATTAATAGTTTTTAATAGCGGCCAAATGAATTAAAATTCCAGAGTTCAATTTCAATCCAACTTCAGGCTTTATTTTCGAGGGTTCAACTCTAACCCAACTTGCAGTTGCTCAAATCAATAACAAAATTACAAGTGGCAAAGCTTAGCATTATGAATTTAGCAATATTAACGCACACAAATGCAAAATTTCCTAGTGTGCAGCAGCTCTACAAAAAAGCCCACCAAAGCGCATGCGCTACAAATACCAGCAAAGCGCATGCGAACGGGGGAGAAGTAAACAAACCAGAACTGCCGATAAACCGCCGCCGCTATTGGTATTTGTAGCGTATGCGCTTTGGGAAGCTTTGGTAGAGCTTCTGCGCAAGCTCTTGGGGTTGCGTTTGTTGTGTTTTGGAGTTGATTGGAGCCGCATAGATTAGGGTTAAATTGAACCCAAAATAAATATATTGAACCCTGATTTGAAACGCGTGTATTTATTCGGGTGCTATTAAAAAGTATTAATAGCACAACAATTAATTAAACTAAATTCCTAACATCATGAGTAGAAATAACTGCGCCTCAAACTCATGCATCTCATATTAACGAACTGGAATAAAATCATGAATAGCTAAAATTTTCTTCGTTGACTGAACTCAGCTGGTGTTGGCCCAAATGTAAGGTGTATTAGGGATCACAAGAGCGATGCTATAGCGCATATGATCGGAGGTAGGGTGGGCAATTCGCAAGCGCAGCAACATCAGTGTCTTGCTAAACAAGTAGAAGTCCCTCTGTCTGTCATTTCTCTTCTGAATTATTCTTTCTTTGTTTGTCACAAACACGCTCAATTAAAGCTTTAGTAATAATAATGTGTATCAATAATAGAGTTTTGCAAAAGCAAGATCACCACCCCCAAAGTCGACGAGCACAGCCGGATCCTATAGCGTGGCCCGCTAGGTCAGACTCTTCGATTATTGTGAACATTTCCAATCGTTAAACATTACAGTGGGGAGAGTGGAGGAAACTTCTTTCAGAGATTTCGGGAGCCTTAACGGCAACCACCTTGGCAGCTGCAGATGGCAGCAGCAGCGATGCGGACGCTCTCTATTGGAAGGGTGAAGGTTAGAGTCCAGAATGGAGTAAGACTTGGGCGCAGACTTAATCGGCAGCGGTATATAGTAATATATAATATACCAAATCACGGTCCCGATAAGGGATTAGGAACAGCAGCTTCAGAAAATCTATGGCAGACAACTGCCTGCGATTGCTGTTCAGGTTTCGTTCCAATTTCAAATCACGAGAACCCGATTGGATGTCGCAGTCCAGCGAGGAATCCTGACTGCATGAGTGACGATTTTTTAATAGACCACCTTGCACCTTCCTAGCAAGATGACCCTTGGATCACCGTGGCTTAGGGCACCAGCTGGGTAAGGAAGTAGGTCCCGGTTTTCCAGTTGACTCTCGTGTTGTCCTCCATGACTTTTATCGAGCCTGTTGAACAGGAAGAGGTGCTACAACATCCCAGAGGTTTTGGAAAGGGTACCCGAAGTAATAGGGAGTCATACTTAAAATGTGACGATGGCAGTCCATTCTCAAAGACTCTTGGAGTAGCATGCGATCCTTCTGCTGATTTACTGCAGTTTTCCTTTGAAGCTCTTTAGCCCTCCACCAAACCAACCAACCAAACCAACCTTCCGTCGCTCGGTTTTATGACCCAATGGGCTAGGTAGGTACTGTCGTCACAAGGGCAACGATCTTATTGCATTAATCCCTTGTCTCCGAGTGGTTGCAATTCCGTTCCAGTTTAGACCAAACTCAGCGAATTAAGTTTCCTCTTTTAGTCATTCCCTGCCAGGAAAGGTTGGAGGCCCACGGATTCTGCAACGCTAGCTTGGATGCTTATGAAGCTTGCATATATGTATTAATAGGGTCTGATTGTGTGCTGTTGTGCTCAAAGAGTCGAGTGCCACCCATAAAGACTCAGACAATACCGAAGCTGGAACTATCTGGATCTGAGATACCAGCAAGACTAATGGCTGAAGGTTATGATCGTGGAACATATAAGAAAGATTATTATTGTTGGTGTAACTCCTCGATTGCCCTATCCTGGATTCAAGACGAACCTGCTCGATTTAACGTTTGCTTGTTTGTTTTAATCGCGTCTCTACCATACAGGACCAAGGCAATGAAATGGCGTTATGTTCCTACTGCCTTCAACCCTGCCGATCTACTATCAAGAGGTTCTCTTCCGACTGAGCTATTGAATTCCCAGCTTTGATTCCAGGGCTTTCCATTTCTTCGTAGTTTCAAAGATGATTGGCTCATCGCTATAGGCAACCATCGAACTTCGCGCCGGGACCTTATTTGCTACGGCAAATAAGTAGTAGTTTCTCTGTCTCTCTGTCATTTCTTTTTCCGAATTTATTTTTCCGATTTCTTCCGGTCCAGTCATCTATTAAGCTCGCTCAATTTCTATATTTAGTAATAATAATGTGTAATTGTAATAGAGTCTGGCAAAGCAAGACCACCACGCCCAAAGCCGGCGAGCTCCAGCCGGACCCTATAGCGTGCCCCGCTAGGATACACTCTCCAATTGTTTTTAACACTTTCCAATCGATACACGTTATAATTCCATTTTGTGCAAAGTAACCGACTATTTCCTATAGACTATATCCTATCTTCACATAAAAGTGATTTATGTGAAGAATTATAATCTCCACTTTTGTATAGTATTAGTGAATTCAAGCAAAGACACATTCAAACGTGTATATCAGACAAACCGTCCTTTTGAGCCTTGTAGTGAAAATGTTTTTTTATTCAACGCGATATAAGTAAATCATACTCGAACAAATAACCATCTCCATTTAAAAATAACCATTTAAGTGACAAACATAACAAATCTAAAGATAATTATTAACTTTTTTAATCGACCTACCCTAATACAAATATATATCCACGGCCACTACTGTCGAACTTGGAGTCGCGGAAGTAACGGCATGTCCCGGAGTCGTACCTAAAACTGTTGATTGTGCTTGATTCTGTGATCTTAATTATAATAAAGGGGCCTCATAGCCTAGTGGTTAGTGTACTAGCTCGCTAAGCGTGAGGTCGTGGGTTCGAGCCCCACTCGTGTCAAGTGCATGGCTCTGCAAGTTTTTCGGCTCTCGCGCATATGATGTAAGTAGCGAAAAGCTCTCGTTGGATTCTCGCTATTTATAATTATGTGCATGAGACCCGAAAAACCGGCATTCCCAGATGTCGTTAGGTGGCAAGCCCACTTCTGAGATAGGTTGCACTCGGCTAATCACCGGATCGACTGAACAATAACGATTACAGAAACAAACACATGATTAGAAAAAAACACCCACACCCCCAGCCCGATGACGACCCGCCGCTTTTCGCAACGGACACGAATTGGACAATGGAATGTGAGGACCCTAATGGAGCCATCCAGAATTGCGCAGTTTGAATAAGGAGATGGGCATAGTTAGGATTGGAACCCTGGAGTGGAACCCGCAAGGAAAAAGAAGAGTGGGACGCCCCAAAGCTAACCTGGCGCCGATCTACAATACGCGAACTCGCAGACAATAATACATCACCTGGGGACTTGGCAAAGAGAACAGAGGGTCCGGTGGAATACACATGTGGATGCCCTAAGCTCCCAAGCGGAGTAATAGAAATAAAAAAAAAAAAAAAAAATTATAATAAAATCTTAATATTTATAATTTAATAATACTCAATAAAAGCGTATCTGATAGAGCTGGGGAAAAATCGATCCTCGTTGTATCGATTCTTTTCGATTAAAAAAAAAAACATCGATTAAATCGAATAAATCGAAAAAAACAAATTTTTATTTCAGTGAAATCAAATCTTATAAATTATGAAAAATAAACTGAACTATGAACTAAAAAGAAGAAAAGTAAAAATAATGGTTTTCAAAATAAGTAAAGCATTTAAATTTCTGTTAGCCATTGGTTTTTGCTTGCAAAAATTAGCTTATCAACCGCTTTTGGTTTGAGAGAGGCGCGTCATCCAGCCTAAAAAAAAGAATTGATGTTGACATCGATTTTTCCCCAGCTCTAGTATCTGATCACGGATTATTAATGGATGGAGTCGTAAGTCTAGTTCCAAGCAGTCGATCTCCCATTTGGTCTACAGATATTATGCTCCAGATGCATTTATTTAGCCAAACAAGAAAGTAACGAAATCCGATAGAAACTAAATAAAATCTAAGCCCAATCAAGGGTGGTTTGTTTGGATAACAACCATAACTTTCATTGCATTTGTTTATCATTTCGTTGGCAAGAGGCGAGGCGGGGGCACACAAATGCAAGATGAGCTAGTGTGCAGCAGCTATACAAAAAGCTCCCAAAAGAGCAAATACCAGTAAAGCGCATGCGAACGGGGGAGAAATAAACAAAAACAGAACTGCCGATAAACCAGGCGCTGCTCCTCCGTTTATTAATTTATAAATTATTTCAAATAGCTTCACCTTTGGCAGCTTGGCTCAACAGAGTTCCTAGTTCAAAATTCAAATTCCTAAACACGTTTCAAGGCGGGTAACTATTTCCTCTTCGTCCTTGCAGTTCCTTCAGTAGTCGTTGTGGGGTACGGACAGACTTGCTGCGTGTGTGCCTAACAGCCAGGGCCCAGTAATTAGCTTTAATGCGATAAGTCTCGCCGATCTTTTCCCACAGCGATTGGGAAAATCGCTGGCAGCAGACACAACATTGACACCTCAAGCGTAGTCGTTCCAACCGCTTTTTTGAGAACGGCTAAACGGTAAAACCAGATATATATTAAGCCAAAATATGCAATAAAACCATTTAATCGAGTATGTGTAATAATAAATAATTTGTAATAAATTTATATATAAATTAATAATTAATATTTAGTAGCTACAACAGCATAAGATAGACAGAGAAAAGCTTAAAAGCTTATTGTTGTGCTATTAATAGTTTTTAATAGCGGCCAAATGAATTAAAATTCCAGAGTTCAATTTCAATCCAACTTCAGGCTTTATTTTCGAGGGTTCAACTCTAACCCAACTTGCAGTTGCTCAAATCAATAACAAAATTACAAGTGGCAAAGCTTAGCATTATGAATTTAGCAATATTAACGCACACAAATGCAAAATTTCCTAGTGTGCAGCAGCTCTACAAAAAAGCCCACCAAAGCGCATGCGCTACAAATACCAGCAAAGCGCATGCGAACGGGGGAGAAGTAAACAAACCAGAACTGCCGATAAACCGCCGCCGCTACTCAGATTTATAATATATGTAACTTATTTTACGCAGCTTCGCCCTTTTCTGCTTGGCTCAACATCCTCCCCCCGTTGAAGGCTGGATCTTCAACCGAATCCTTGACAGGCAGCAGACACAACCGGGACACCGGTCATTCCAACCGCTGTTTTGAGAACGGCTAAACGGTTCACTCCGTCACGCCCAGGAACTAGCTACAGTATCCTGGCCAGAGGCCACCTTATTGGGGGTAGATTCTCATCTTTTACTTGGACTTTGTCACCAACAGAAATTACAGGGACAGGGGTGCGTCATTTGGAACGCTACTGCAACAGCGTGAGATACTCCTCCTTCCAACGTGCACAGAAAACTTGCTGCATGAAGGAGACTCTCTAGGGCAGTAAGGTCCGCTTGGATGAACGTTGAGAGCAGCATTTAAGAGCATTTAAAAGATGAGCCGGAGTTAGCACATCTAGATACGCAGGATTTTCTGAAATCGACACAAGGGGTCAATAATTAATGAATGAGGCTATGCGGCACAATAAAATCCTTAATTCCTCGAAGCCAAGACCAACTGCCCGATATAGGTAGTGTTTCGCCGCCTTTACTGCTGAGGAATCTTTGCTTCAACTCCATCAGCTCCGAGTCTCTGCCTTGTAGAAAAACGGTCCTCAAAATTCCACACCTGTTACATAAAAACTTTGGAATCCTTTAACTCTCTCAGTCGGAAGGTCAGCCATGACATGATCCAATAGACGAGGCTATGCGCGAAAACCGCGAATGCCTTTGTTCAAAACCCTTGAAAAAGTCTACCTCCCCCAATGGGCCAGTATTGAGAACGGATTTTCGCAATTAGTGCACGAGGGCCAGAGTGTAGATTCTTCTCGTGAAAATGAGTCACTATAGCCGAAGTTACGGGATGGATTCTGGGAAGAATGATCGGATGACGTTCATCAAAATCCAGCGCAGAGTTCCGCAATCGCCCGTCAACACGAGGCAAACCAGCATCATCCCCAAAGGGAGCAAGCGAGGCAAGCGGGCTTGAGGGTCGTAGTAAGCTTGGCAACGAGTTGGCAAACTTTGACAATACGACGACATCCCTGGGTGGAGCCGTAGCAAATAAGGTCCCGGCGCGAAGTTCGATGGTTGCCTATAGCGATGAGCCAATCATCTTTGAAACTACGAAGAAATGGAAAGCCCTGGGATCAAAGCTGGGAATTCAATAGCTCAGTGGGAAGAGAACCTCTTGATAGTAGATCGGCAGGGTTGAAGGCAGTAGGAACATAACGCCATTTCATTGCCTTGGTCCTGTATGGTAGAGACGCGATTAAAACAAACAAGCAAACGTTAAATCGAGCAGGTTCGTCTTGAATCCAGGATAGGGCAATCGAGGAGTTAAACCAACAATAATAATCTTTCTTATATGTTCCACGATCATAACCTTCAGCCATTAGTCTTGCTGGTATCTCAGATCCAGATAGTTCCAGCTTCGGTATTGTCTGAGTCTTTATGGGTGGCACTCGACTCTTTGAGCACAACAGCAGACAATCAGACCCTATTTTTTTTTTTTTTTTTTTCGCGCGGTTCCCACTGCATACGTACAGCCCACCTCCCGTCCAACCGACCGAGGGACGCTGCCGCATAACGTACGGCTCGAATCGCGGGGATAGATCCGAGAACGTTTAGGAGAAGAGTAGGGGTAAGATATTACGAGGAAGAGTGTTGCATAGATAAGGCGTTTAGTATAAAGGATTTAAGATTGTTAGTGGAGCAAAGTGGCAAGGTGTGGTAGAGACCATTGTAGTCCGAACATAATACCCTGAACGGATCGTGTTGGGCATATGTCGAATTACAATGGCTAAGGAGTAGAGGACGGAAGTTTCTAGTCCTTCTACTAGGAACGTTAAAATTTAAGCGTGTTAGTAAATGCTGACTGTCTACATTACCATATATAAGATTATATAGAAACATAACACCCAGCATCGTTCTACGATTTGTTAATGATGGTAAGTTGATTAATAAAAGTCTACTATGATAAGTGGGAAGGTGAAGATTTGCATCCCAATTAAGTCCCCTAAGGGCGAAAATCAGGAAGTTTTTTTGTACAGATTCTATGTGATCTCGGTGTACTCCATATTGAGGACTCCAGACACACGATCCATACTCAAGAATCGGACGAACCAATGATGTATATAACGTTTTTGTTATGTACGGGTCATTAAATTCTTTTGACCATCTTTTAATAAAGCCAAGCACACCCATAGCTTTATTAACCATGGTAGATATATGGTCGGTAAATTTAAGTTTCAAATCTAAAAGGACTCCCAGATCGTTAACCTGAGTTAATCGTTCTAAAGCGTTCCCATAGAGAAAGTACATAGCCTGGTGAGGACTAGTTCGATAAAAGGACATGAGTTTACATTTCGATCCATTAAGCTTTAGGTTATTTGCAAAACACCAATTTTGAAATTTATCCAAATCGGATTGAAGTCTAGATTGGGCACTAGTGAATTTATACTGAAGACAAAGCTTAACGTCATCAGCGTACATAAGTACGAGTGAATCAGTTAAGGCAAGGGGCAAGTCATTAATAAAAAGTGTAAAAAGTAAGGGTCCAAGATGGCTTCCTTGAGGCACCCCAGATGTGACGCGGACTAGACGCGAGGTAACATCTTTAAAGAAGACACGTTGGGTTCTTCCAGATAAGTAGCTCGAAATCCAGATAAGGAGGTCAGTTGGGAATCCCAAAAGACTGAGTTTACTTATAAGAAGCGAATGGTCGACAGAGTCAAATGCTTTACTGAAGTCAGTGTAAATGACATCTGTTTGTAAGCCATTCCGGAACCCATCCGTGATAAAAGATGTTAGCTCCAGTAAGTTGGTAGTGGTGGAGCGGCGCTTCATGAAGCCATGCTGGCATGGAGATATTATTGAACTACATAGGTGTTGCAAATGTGGAGTGATAAGTTTTTCAAAAAGCTTCGGAATTGCTGACAATTTAGAAATGCCCCTATAATTGGCAGCGTCGGATTTTTTCCCTTTTTTATGAAGAGGAATAATGTAAGATTCCTTCCACATAAGGGGAAAGATCGAAGTCTCCAGCGAAAGATTAAAGAGTTTAAGGAGCGGTTTGCACAGAGCCTCGGCGCAGTTCTTCAGAACACAGCCTGGTACTCCATCGGGGCCTGGCGAATACACGGGCTTGACTTTAAGAAGACCCAATAACACACCACTTTGATCAAAAGAAGGGCAAAATATAAGGTTGGCTGATTGGATATTATAAGTGTAAGGCTGACCTGTACTGGTGCTAGGTGAGTATGTTGTTTGAAAAAACTGTGCAAAGAGATCGGCCATTGCCTGATCAGTGTTCGCATATGAGTTCTCAAACATAAGCATAGGAGGAGAAGATACATGTTTGCGCTTAGTGTTTACAAAGTTATAAAACTGCTTCGGATCCTGAGTAAACTGAATCCGGCAGCGGCGTATATAACTCCTATAACATTCAGCGTTATGCACGGTGAAATTGGACCGAGCTACTAAGTATCTTGAATAACTAACTGTACAGCCAGATATTTTATGTTTATTTAAAAGTCTATTCATAACGATCTTTAAATTTCCTAGGTGCCTTGTATACCAAGGCGGATTAATTGAAACGGACGGATATTTCCATGGCACGCAAACGTCGAAAAATTTATTCAAAGTATAATAAAATTTAATTAAGGCAATGTTTACATCTTCACATGCCAGTAGATTGGACCAATCAAATTCCAAAATTAACTTATTTAATTTCATAAAGTCAGCCTTACGAAAGAAACGAACTTTATGAGATTTAAGTGTAGGCTTAAGGCCAATTACGTTATTGTTTTCTATTAAAACCTCAAGAGTGGGATGATATGGATCCTCTGGGTTGGAAAGTGGTAAAGTTCTGGAAAGAGTAATTCCATCAGGATCAGAAACGAAACACAAGTCCAGCAGCCGACCTAAAGAATTTCTAACGTGGTTAATTTGCCCGAGTGACATGTCGAACATGCCCGCCGGGAAGTCATGGTGCGAATTCAGCAATAAAGACGGTGAATTTTTAACATTGGACCACCTGAGTTCTGGGATATTGAAGTCACCCAGAGCTACTAGCTGGTCACCATCAGACAGACGATCAAAAACAAACCTAATAGCGTCTAAATGTTGCCAGTATGTGGGCGGTTCGGACGAAGGGGGTACGTAGGAGCACGTAACGTATAATGATTTATCGGACAATATGATTTTAATGCAAAGAAATTCTATGTCACCAAACTCTTGTGATTTAATCTCTTCAGAAGCGAAATTGGAGTCTACAGAAATTAACACTCCTCCTCCCCTTCGCAGAGTTCTATCACGTCTAAAAGTGGTGTACTTACTTGGAAAAACTTCGGAGCTTAAGATCTCCGGCTTTAACCAAGTTTCTGTAAAGACTATAATGTGAGATGCAAAGAAAGAACTATCAGAATACAGTTTGGGAAGCTTACTTCGTAACCCTCTAGTATTCTGATAGGTAAGTGTTAGTGAAGGCATTAGTTTTTTGAAGCTGACGTGGAAGGTTGGTCAGTGGCTCTAACATGTGGGAGTTTCACTCCCACAGGTTTGGTCATTTTTTTCTTCACCGTACTTGGCTGATGTTCTTGGACGAAAATGTTCTCTGGCCAGAAACTGGCGGAACAAATCGTCTTGAACATCTGCGCGGGCACACGTATTTTGAAAGATGACGTATGCCTGGTGTAGTTATATTTAAATTTAGTTATATCTGCCACCTTTATGTCGGCTTTTGATTTGGCTTTGATGTGAGAGAGATCAATCTCAGAAGTATCAGGGGCAAGCCGGGAAACAAATATGTGTTTCGATGGTGGGATCACCTGCAAGGGTTTTGGTGCCGCCGTAACGAGTATGGCAGCATCAGTTCGTACCGGGGGTCCGGAAGCTTGATTGCCCTGTTCGGTGACTTTTAAGGGGGTTTCAATTATTGGGTCTGGTGGTATCACTTGAAGCGATGCCACAGAGGACATATCGGAAAATTGCTCGTTTATGCTGAGATATTCGGAAACCGAATTTTTCCCAGGTCAGGCCCTTGGGGTGGCCAGAGATATGAGCGGCTGCATAGTTGTCGGCTGAATAGGCTGAAGACTTTTCGCCACGGGCACATCACTAAAAGCAGATTTCTTACGCTTTGGAGACTCATTTAGTAGTTGAAGACTACTAAACTGTGTATCTAGCGCACAGAGTTGGTCGTTGATTTTACGAAAACCGCTAACCAGCTCTTTAAATCCACTTTTAGTCTGTCTCATGAACGATCTCATTTCGTCCTGAACAGCACGACAACCGTCACAGCAAAAGTGGAGACCAGACCTACGTGAGATGGCATCCGAAACTGAGGCCGTGAACCCGGCACACTTAGCGTGTAAAACGTTTTCACATAGCCAGCAGTGGATGGTAGGCTGGGATGAAGAGATTGTCTTATTACAAGACTTCAAACCACAGACAAGTTTAAATTCCATTATGAATATATTATTTTTATTATTGACGTACCGTGAACCACTGTGCCAAAGAGTCGAAAAAGGGAGAATAAAGAGGGCGATTAGTGAGAGTTAGTATAAGATCAAAGAATATAGATAAGAATCTAGTGTGAGACAAAAGAAGCAACACCGTAAAGGATGAAGAAGCAGAGCAGTGCTATTTTTGGAAGAATATTAATAAATTTATTATTTTACCCCCAAATATATCACTGCACACGCGAAGCGAATCGGATGTTTGGGATGAAAAGAATCGGGTTTATGTAAATAAATAAAAATAAACACCGGATTCTTTATAATTATTATAATAAATAAAAATTTTTCAAAACGCAGTACGCACAAAAAAAACACGTCCGTTCGCTTTAAGAAAAAGTGAGGAAGTGATTAATTTAATACATACATATATGCAAGCTTCACAAGCATCCAAGCTAGCGTTGCAGAATCCGTGGGCCTCCAACCTTTCCTGGCAGGGAATGACTAAAAGAGGAAACTTAATTCGCTGAGTTTGGTCTAAACTGGAACGGAATTGCAACCACTCGGAGACAAGGGATTAATGCAATAAGATCGTTGCCCTTGTGACGACAGTACCTACCTAGCCCATTGGGTCATAAAACCGAGCGACGGAAGGTTGGTTTGGTTGGTTGGTTTGGTGGAGGGCTAAAGAGCTTCAAAGGAAAACTGCAGTAAATCAGCAGAAGGATCGCATGCTACTCCAAGAGTCTTTGAGAATGGACTGCCATCGTCACATTTTAAGTATGACTCCCTATTACTTCGGGTACCCTTTCCAAAACCTCTGGGATGTTGTAGCACCTCTTCCTGTTCAACAGGCTCGATAAAAGTCATGGAGGACAACACGAGAGTCAACTGGAAAACCGGGACCTACTTCCTTACCCAGCTGGTGCCCTAAGCCACGGTGATCCAAGGGTCATCTTGCTAGGAAGGTGCAAGGTGGTCTATTAAAAAATCGTCACTCATGCAGTCAGGATTCCTCGCTGGACTGCGACATCCAATCGGGTTCTCGTGATTTGAAATTGGAACGAAACCTGAACAGCAATCGCAGGCAGTTGTCTGCCATAGATTTTCTGAAGCTGCTGTTCCTAATCCCTTATCGGGACCGTGATTTGGTATATTATATATTACTATATACCGCTGCCGATTAAGTCTGCGCCCAGGTCTTACTCCATTCTGGACTCTAACCTTCACCCTTCCAATAGAGAGCGTCCGCATCGCTGCTGCTGCCATCTGCAGCTGCCAAGGTGGTTGCCGTTAAGGCTCCCGAAATCTCTGAAAGAAGTTTCCTCCACTCTCCCCACTGTAATGTTTAACGATTGGAAATGTTCACAATAATCGAAGAGTCTGACCTAGCGGGCCACGCTATAGGATCCGGCTGTGCTCGTCGACTTTGGGGGTGGTGATCTTGCTTTTGCAAAACTCTATTATTGATACACATTATTATTACTAAAGCTTTAATTGAGCGTGTTTGTGACAAACAAAGAAAGAATAATTCAGAAGAGAAATGACAGACAGAGGGACTTCTACTTGTTTAGCAAGACACTGATGTTGCTGCGCTTGCGAATTGCCCACCCTACCTCCGATCATATGCGCTATAGCATCGCTCTTGTGATCCCTAATACACCTTACATTTGGGCCAACACCAGCTGAGTTCAGTCAACGAAGAAAATTTTAGCTATTCATGATTTTATTCCAGTTTGTTAATATGAGATGCATGAGTTTGAGGCGCAGTTATTTCTACTCATGATGTTAGGAATTTAGTTTAATTAATTGTTGTGCTATTAATACTTTTTAATAGCAGCCGAATAAATACACGCGTTTCAAATCAGGGTTCAATATATTTATTTTGGGTTCAATTTAACCCTAATCTATGCGGCTCCAATCAACTCCAAAACACAACAAACGCAACCCCAAGAGCTTGCGCAGAAGCTCTACCAAAGCTTCCCAAAGCGCATACGCTACAAATACCAATAAAGCGCATGCGAAACTGGGAGACAAAACAGAGAGGAATACGTGCTGACAAGAACAGCAGCAGCTAAGCATTTTATGATTATTTTAAATGCACTTTTTGGTGGCTGCTTGGCCCAACATTAATAATAGTTAACTATGCAATGTAATTAGATGTATGAATTGTTTAATTAAGTACAATATAAAAATGTATTTAATAATGTAATGTGTGAATTTCGAAATCGTCGGCTTTGAAGGTGGTGGTTTTGCTTTTGCCAGACTCTAATATTGATACATTATTGTTACTAAAGCTAGAATTGAGCGTGCTTGCGACAAACTAAGAAAACCGGAAGAGATTTTAGCTATTCATGATTTTTTTCCAGTTCGTTAACATGAAATGCATGAAATCCACAGTTATTTCTATGTTAGGATTATATATTGTGTATTGTAATGTATGAATTTAGATATCGACTTAAGCTACTAGTAACTCTTTTTCTTTCTATTCTTGGCAGTTTTGCATTTATTTGATAAAAGAACTCTGTTGAGCTATCAGCGTTTTGATAGCGGCCGAATTAATAGACAAGGTTCAATTTTATATTTCAATTTATTGTGTGTCAATTTAACCCCAAAACAAATTCCGCAGCCGAACCAAAACAATTCCAAATTACAAGTGCATAAACCCTAAGAGCTTGCGCAGAAGTGCATGCGCTACAAAAAAACAACAAAGCGCATGCGAATCTGGGAGAAACAAAGAATATGGAACAGCTGATTACGGGCAATTAGTGGACCGCTAGTTACACTGAGAGACTTAAATAGAAATTATTATGATATTTGATGCTGGCACAAGTCCCAACATCCTCCCCCCGTTGAATTCCATCTTTCAAAAAAACATCCTTAAGGGCATGGGACAGCTTCATCACACAATATTGCTGATCATCTCAAGGTCCATAATTCTCAGTTGCAGGCTGCCGTGTCCATCCAGATCCAGAGAGCGCTCGAACCAGGCGTCAATAGAGTGACGAGAGGGGAAGGAAACTTCTTTCAGAAATTTCGCGTAGGCGCACCTTTCGATTGCAGGATCGGGAGCCTTCACAGCTGGAGCAGAAGCCACCTTGGCAGCTGCAGACGGCAGCAGCAGCGATGCTGACGACATCCCCCCATTGGAAGGGTGCAAGCTAGAGTCCAGAATGATGTCAGACTTGGGCGCTGACTTAATCGGCAACGGTGACAATAAACCAAATCCCGGGCCACATGAGGGATTAGGAACAGCAGCTTTAGAAAATCCATCGCAGACAACTGCCAGATGCGATGTGGAAATAGCTACCACGGGGGGAGCGGTGGATAGCAGGGGCATTGATGAGATGCAATTGGACCCGTCCTGGCTATCATGATCTTTGCTCAGGTTTCGCTCCGAGTTCAAATCCTGAAAACCCGATTGGATGTCGCGGTCCAGCGAAGAATCCTGACTGCAAGAGCGACGATTTTCTAACAGACCACCATACACTTTCGTAGCCTCGATGGTTGGTTTTCTCAACGACGGAGCAATGGGACCAGTGGTGCCGTCGAGACGAGTGGAGGGTTCAGGCCCTCATGGAGTACCTTGCCATTCCCACCTGAATATCAACGCGCACATCAGCGGCAAGCTGGGAGAACTTCCAGAATAATTCGCTCCCAATTTCACTATAGCTCAATCGCTCTAACTCATCCTGGAGTGTGGTGAATTTCTTCCGCAACGCAATTTCCAACGGCTCCAGTACCATGATGGTCAAATCTCCCTTCTGCACTGCAGCCTTGACCTTATTATGCAGGGCTTCCATCTCCTGGTAGGTCACTTCTGCTCTTCGCCGCAATAGCCTTTCCCTGCTTGCAGGAACCGAGGCACTAAATAAGTCTCCAGACTCCATTATGTAAGATTTTGTGCAAGGTGCAATGTAATGGAAACAACAGCAACAAATTTTCCTTTACAAGGTTTCCTTTATGCACTTTAATGATCACAAATCAAACCGGGCGCGATCATGTCGGGGTCACCAAATGTTGAGCTATCAGCGTTTTGATAGCGGCCGAATTAATAGACAAGGTTCAATTTTATAATTAAATTTATTGTGGGTCAATTTAACCCCAAAACAAATTCCGCGGCCGAACCAAAACAATGCCGAATTACAAGTGCATAAACCCTAAGAGCTTGCGCAGAAGCTCCACCAAAGCTCCCAAAGTGCATGCGCTACAAAAGAACAACAAATCGCATGCGAATCTGGGAAACAAAGAATATGGAACAGCTGATAACGGGCAATTAGTGGACCGCTGCGGCTAGTTACACTGAGAGACTTAAATAGAAATAATTATGATATTCGATGCTGGCACAAGTCCCAACAAACTCCCCTCGGCTCAAAAAAAAACGTCAGCTGTGAGCTGAGAGACGCACAAAAATTGGGTTAAATCCGATTTATTTCCCGCGCAGGAATATGTGTGGATGTGTTGGTGTGGGTTGTTGCCCCCTTAGCGCCTTCCCTTTTGTTGCTCGCAACTTTTCTCTCACTTTTAGTTTTCCCCACCAGAAATTCGCCAATGGAGATTTGTTGGGTTATGCACCTGAACACCTCTCAGGTGTTCACCTCGCAGTTACACCTCGCAGACTTGGCTTCCTCAATCTAAATAAAACACAATATTCCTTTCGCCACTTAGCAAAGATTTAGTTCACTTACACGAAAACTGCAACAGCACGGACTTGCCAAATTTGTGTAATTTGTTCCCGTGGTTGAGGTTATGTCCTCTGACAGTAGCGTAGATAGGAGGGGGGGATCAATCCCCCCCTTGGGTCTGAGAATTATAAGATGATATAATCTCAAAATTGAAAAAGAAACACATTTTTACGCGATGACTGTGCAGTACAGCATTATTATTATTATTATCGCAGATTGCGGATTATTATCGCAGTGTAAAATAAAACTTACAAAAAAACAGGATATTATTCTGAGTCAAATCCCCCCCCATATCAAAAAGCTATCTACGCCACTGTCCTCTGAGTATGACTCCACTTAATATCCACGTCCTTCTGGTCCCTTGTTCCAATTTGAAAAGAATTTGGACATCCGGAACCCAAAAAAATGTGTGCCGGCGAACGAGAAAATTTTGCAATTGATTAGCTGATCTTGCACCCACGCTTACCAACACTCACGTAAACGTTAGCAATCGACTAGCTAGGTAAACTTTGTTAACTATCGACTACAAATCATTCAGCTTTTGACAGGCCATCGATCTTCCGCTTTAATTTGACAAATCTGAGTATTTTGGCCGATATATCTTGAACCGTCTTCGGTCCCCAATACACCAGCGCCTGGCTCGAGCGCTCTCTGGGTCTGGATGCCAGCGTGCAACCGAAAATGATAAACCTTAAGATCATCAGCAATATTATGTGATGAAGCTTGATTTTTGTTTAAAGTTGAATTTTCACCAGCATCAAATATCGTAATTTTTACTAATTAATTCTCTCAGTGTATTTAGCCGCAGCGTTCCACTAATTGCCCGTTATCAGCATTTCCATATTCTTTGATGCTCCCAGATGCTCGCAAGCGCTTTGTTGTTCTTATGTGAACTTTGGGGCTTTGGTGGAGCTTCTGCGCAAGCTCTGTTCTGCCCATGTAATAGGTTCAGAACGGCCCGCAAAAATTCACTCAACAATGGTCGAAATTTGTTGGGACTTCTGCCAGCATCAATAATTGTAATTATCACTAATAATTGATAATAAATGATAACGTTAGTGTAAATGACGTCTGTTTGTAATCCATTCCACGCATCCGTGACAATAGATGTTAACTACCAAGTTTGTAGAGGTGGAGCGCCATTTCGTGAAGCCATGCTGGCACGGAGATATTTTTGAACTACATAGGTGTGGAGTGATAAGTGTTCAATAAGCTTTGGAATTGCTAACAAATTAGAGATGCTTCTATAATTGCAGCGTCGGATTTTTTCCTTTTTTATGCAGCGGGAGTTAATTTTCCCGAGTGACATGTCGAACATGCCCGCAGGGAAGTCGTAGTGGTAGTTAAGCTGTAAAGACGGTGAATTTTCAACATTTGACTACATGAGTTCTGGGATATTAAAGTGATGAGCTATCAGCTGGTCACCATCAAACAGACGACCAAAAACCATTTTACCTCTTCAGAAGCGAATTTGGAGTCTACAGAAATTAACACCTCCTCCCTTTCGTAGAGTTCTATGGATATGGATCCTCAGGGTTAGAAAGGGGCAAAGTTCTGGAAAGAGTAATTCCATCAGGATCAGAAACGAAACACAAGTCCAGCAGCCGACCTAAAGAATTTCTAACGTGGTTAATTTGCCCGAGTGACATGTCGAACATGCCCGCCGGGAAGTCATGGTGCGAATTCAGCAATAAAGACGGTGAATTTTTAACATTGGACCACCTGAGTTCTGGGATATTGAAGTCACCCAGAGCTACTAGCTGGTCACCATCAGACAGACGATCAAAAACAAACCTAATAGCGTCTAAATGTTGCCAGTATGTGGGCGGTTCGGACGAAGGGGGTACGTAGGAGCACGTAACGTATAATGATTTATCGGACAATATGATTTTAATGCAAAGAAATTCTATGTCACCAAACTCTTGTGATTTAATCTCTTCAGAAGCGAAATTGGAGTCTACAGAAATTAACACTCCTCCTCCCCTTCGCAGAGTTCTATCACGTCTAAAAGTGGTGTACTTACTTGGAAAAACTTCGGAGCTTAAGATCTCCGGCTTTAACCAAGTTTCTGTAAAGACTATAATGTGAGATGCAAAGAAAGAACTATCAGAATACAGTTTGGGAAGCTTACTTCGTAACCCTCTAGTATTCTGATAGGTAAGTGTTAGTGAAGGCATTAGTTTTTTGAAGCTGACGTGGAAGGTTGGTCAGTGGCTCTAACATGTGGGAGTTTCACTCCCACAGGTTTGGTCATTTTTTTCTTCACCGTACTTGGCTGATGTTCTTGGACGAAAATGTTCTCTGGCCAGAAACTGGCGGAACAAATCGTCTTGAACATCTGCGCGGGCACACGTATTTTGAAAGATGACGTATGCCTGGTGTAGTTATATTTAAATTTAGTTATATCTGCCACCTTTATGTTGGCTTTTGATTTGGCTTTGATGTGAGAGAGATCAATCTCAGAAGTATCAGGGGCAAGCCGGGAAACAAATATGTGTTTCGATGGTGGGATCACCTGCAAGGGTTTTGGTGCCGCCGTAACGAGTATGGCAGCATCAGTTCGTACCGGGGGTCCGGAAGCTTGATTGCCCTGTTCGGTGACTTTTAAGGGGGTTTCAATTATTGGGTCTGGTGGTATCACTTGAAGCGATGCCACAGAGGACATATCGGAAAATTGCTCGTTTATGCTGAGATATTCGGAAACCGAATTTTTCCCAGGTCCGGCCCTTGGGGTGGCCAGAGATATGAGCGGCTGCATAGTTGTCGGCTGAATAGGCTGAAGACTTTTCGCCACGGGCACATCACTAAAAGCAGATTTCTTACGCTTTGGAGACTCATTTAGTAGTTGAAGACTACTAAACTGTGTATCTAGCGCACAGAGTTGGTCGTTGATTTTACGAAAACCGCTAACCAGCTCTTTAAATCCACTTTTAGTGGAATCAAATTCCGAAATTACCTTATTTAATTTCATAAAATCAGCCTTACGAAAGAAACGAACTTTCTGAATGGATCTGATATGGATCCTCGGGGTTAAAAAGGGGCAAAGTTCTGGAAAGAGTAATTCCATCAGCATCAGAAAAGAAACATAAGACCAGCAGCCGACATAAAGAATTTCTAACGTGGTTAATTTTCCCGAGTGACATGTCAAACATGCCCACAGGGAAGTCGTGTTGGGAGTTAAGCTGTAAAGACGGTGAATTTTCAACATTTGACCATATAAGTTCTGGGATATTAAAGTCACCCAGAGCTATCAGCTGGTCACCATCCGACAGACGATCGAAAACCAAACGAATAGCGGACAAATGTTGCCAGTATATTGGCGGTTCGGACGAAGGTGGTATATAAGAACAGGTAACATCGTTCGGACAAAGTGATTTTGATGCAAAGGAATTCAATGTCACCAAACTCTTCTGATTTTACCTCTTCAGAAGCGAGTTTGGAGTCTACAGAGATTAACACCCCTCCTCATCTTCGCAGAGTTCTATCACATCTAAAAGTGGTGTACCAAGTAATGTGCAAAGTAAGAACTGATGATGTGCAAAGTAAGAACTATCAAAATGCAGTTTGGGAAGTTTACGTAACCCCATAGTATTCTGATAGGTAAGTGTTAGTGAAGACATTAGTTTTTTGAAATTGAGGAAGATGAGGTGGAAGGTTGATCAGAGGCCGTAACATGTGGGAGTTTTACACCCACAAGTTTGGTAATTTTTTTTTTCACCGTACTTGGCTAATGTTCTCTGGCCAAAAGCTGGCGAAACAAATCATCTTGAACATCTGCACGGGCCACGTATTTTGAAAGAAGACGTTTGCCTGGTGTATGAATATTTAAATTTTGTAATATCCACCACTGTATCAGAGAAACGAAAAAGTGAGATTAAAGAATAGGTCTCTTTGGTTTGGTTAAGTTAAACTACAACTGAAAAAATAGAGATAAGAATCTGTATTGAGCAACAATGAACGCATCATAACGATCTAAATTCGTCTTGAACAGCACGGCAACCGTCACTCAAAAAGTAAAGACCAGACCAGAGTCGCACAGACAAGTTTAAATTTAATGGTTTTTATACCTTTGCAGAGGGGTAGAGTTGTGAACCTAACCCGTTATGGCTGAAATTGGTTTTAAAATTATTTCCACTTTTTTATACTCTAGCAAAGGGTATTATAATTTTAGTCAAAAAGTTGCAACACAGTGAAGGAGACATCTCCGATCCTATAAAGAATATATATCTTGATTAGGATCACCTCCGACTGGTTCTACGCAAACTAGTGTGTCAGTTTTAAATCTATCTAAATTTGCACACATCCTTCTTTTGTTTGCAGGCAGTATATAAGTCGACCGGGATCGGTCACCTGTATCCTATAGCTGCCATATAACTGTTTGATCGGATATAACTGATGACATAACTTTTTGTTTTTTAAGCTGAGACTGGTATATTTGGCCAAAATATTTGACGTACAAAATTTTATAAGGACTATTCCTATAGCTGCCATATAACTGAACCACCGGAATTGGCATAACTTTGGTGTTTTTTAAGCTAGAATGATGGGATTTTATACAGATTCCATTTTTGGCAAGGTAATCCTATTTTCCAATATTAACTTCGGCTCCGCCCAAAGTTATCTTTCCTTGTTTATTATTAATTTATACAACATTTTTTTATTTCAACATATAAGTAATATAAAATATAAATAAGAATCTCTACTGAACGACAATAGAGCATCACATGAAAAGATAAAGAAGCAGAGCAGAGCTATGCATGAAAGAAAATTAATAAATTTGTTTTACCTCCAAATATACCACTGCACACACGAGCGATACGAATACTTGAGTTATATAAATAAAATATATTGAAAATTAATAAAAACGCAGTGCTTACAAAAAAAACGCGCCCATTCCCTTTAATTAAATGAGAAATGGCCGCTAAGGAACAGAGGACTACCATTTATATTTATTCTATCAAGAGCGTAAAATGTAATATTTAAATTTCTTCTATTAGGAGCGTAAAATGTAAGGCTGTTTTTAATATGTAGCAGCCTACTTTACCATTAATGAGGCTATGTAGGGAAACGGCACAAATCTACGATTTGTTAAGGGGGAAAGATTACGCCTCAGCTTACGCAAGGAGAAAATATATACAGCCAAAGAATTAACATTTTCTGTAAAAGTCAAATCTGAGTGCTATACGTTTAGTTTGGGAGCAATATGAGTGAATAAAATTTCATATTTTAAAATTTTTGAAATAGGTGATATTGTGAACATTGATGTCACTAGAAAAAGTATTTTATAAATAAATGTAATAAATATTATCAATATTGCGTAGATTAAATAAAATAAAAAAAAAATTAGTTGCATTTTCATATCAGACAATCAATCAGAGAATGTAAAGATGCGAGTTCGTCACCTCGTTAGGAGGTTTTATTTATTTAATTTTATATCAACATAAAAATATCTAAGATTTTGGACCCCCCGCTTCTCTTTGATATTGTTGGTATGTTAATAGGTTTCATCTTATAATCTTGGGCAGGGTTTTTTCTCAGACTTAAATAATTAAATTAATAATTTAAAAAATAAAGTTGTTTTAAACCTTTTTTTATAAATTTATTTATAAATCCCTATTATCTTCCTAACTTTCAGCTTAACATCGGGCATACAACAACTTCCAGGAGATATTCTTATGATTTCGTGCTTTATTTCTTATGTTGGATGTTTCACGCGTGCATATCGCCAGGAACTTCAAGATAAAATGTGGATGCCTGCATTTAAAAATAGCCAGGTAATATATTAATAATCAAAATATTGTTTATTGGGAACCATTTCACCGTAAACAAATCCCGACTCTGTATATTCCCTCTATTTTTGGACCAAATAATGGTGATCGAGTGTCCGATTGCGTATCGTCTTGCGGGTCTCTTATCGTTGCAATTTTATCTGATTCTTGCCATTTCGCCGTGGTCCGCCAATTGGCACACCTCCTAGGCGACGAAAACGTTAAACCTTTCCGGCTTATCTCGAATTCAGGATGACGAGTCGCACCAACAAAAATACTTCCCTATGTAAGCGCTTACACTGAGAACCTCTGCCTTCATTCTCGCTAGATCCCAAGCCAATCCTAACGTTTCCGTTAAGTTTCCGAAAGGGTTCGATAAGATCAAAAGTTAGATAAGACTTCCGGTCCTCTTCAGGCACGCCAGCCAAGCACCAAGGAGCACACCTTCTCACGCTGAAATACGCCCTTGAGCAGAAGCGCTGAAATTTTCCCTTATCTCGAAGTCATTCTCACACAACGGATGCAAACGAAACCTGAGCAGGATGTGAAACAACCTGAGGTGGTAACAGCGGATCATCAAACGCCACCCTGAATTTCGTTGTGATGCTGTCTTCTTCAGCACACTGTGATAAGGCAGAACAAATGTTCAAGCTCATATGAGGCAGAACAAATGTGCAGTGACATATGACCTAGGTTAAAATACTCCTTTATAAAGGCCGCCTTTCGGGCTGATGAGACAGTTTCCATTCCAACTACTCCCAGTGCACCGCAACTATGTTTAATTGGCAACCTGACTTTATAGAAATTCTGCACGAAATTCTTAGCAAAATTATTCTCGCAATCCAGCTCTTCCTTTGACTCCTTCACAATCGGATCTATGCAATTTTCCACGTTATGGATGGAGCCCTCATCTATAGGGCTTTTGGGTGTGACCAGTCGCGACCGCTCAGCTGTCATAAGGACACCATTATAACGGCTTCCGCTTCCACAAACAGCCTATATAAGCGGAGTTTTCTGGATTGAGCGCAAATCAGGAGATAAATGAATTTGCCCCAGACAAAGCACCTCGTAAAATAATCTAGTTCCAATCAGCAAATCAACTCGCCGAGTCTGGTAAAATGAGGATGCGCTAGCTTTACATTGGCCGGAATCTTCCACGAGCTGACATCCAATGTAAAATCGGTCTGAAGGTCGTTTATCCTTGCAGGTTTCTATTGAAGTAATAGATACAAGTATTTTGGTGTGGTTTATCCTTGCACTTTTTTGGTGTAATAGATGCAAGTAAGATACAAGTATAAAACTTTATGGTCCTTATTCATTCAAAGACTTTTTCATTGTGAGGAGATTAGATCTCCCCCACGCCAAGGCAGGTGGCAAGTGGGGCAACAGCGGGGGGACAGGCAAGCTAGCACGGCTGCGCGCACGGAAGAAGGAGAAAGAGGTATCACCGTGGAACGTGTGTCCTGTGGGGTAGGTAGGCCCTTCGGGCCCTGATCCGGCCGCCAGGCACCGAGAAGCACATCCTGCCTGGCGTATAACTGGGAGGTGAGCCTATCGGTCTGCTAATACGGATTAGGTGCCGGTCACGGCGAAAGGGCGTTGCCAGTGAGCCAATGATACCGAATGTCCACGGCGCCCGCAAAGGAGAAGCCGCGACAGGATCAGCAACAGGAGCAGCGACAGGATCAGCATCAGATGAAGCGGCGACAACGGGAGCAGCAACAGGGGCGGCGACAGTAGAGCAGCGACGACAACAATAGCGACAGCACAGGCCCCGTAACTGGAGGACGTAAGTCCTCATAGCTGCGCTGCTCGCAGGAAGCGGTAGAGAGACGGCTACGTATCTATATACTTATGTATATTGCTATGCGCTCTCAAGTGTAGGCGCGAGGGGTATGCATATGCTGTCCGTTCGTTGCAATTATGCCGACGCTAGCATTTCCCGTGTGTGGGCTAAGCCATAACGATCGGATCATATTTCGGCCACTTGGGAGTTATGACCTGGATTTTGAAATATGTAAACACTGCAACAAAGTGTTACAGTGTGTACCCTTTAAGTATTTTCGGTACAGTGGGTATTCAATATATGTGCATACTACATCTCCCTCCTTTTGAAAAATAACGTTACATAATGAAGTTATTTTTATAATAAAAATTTCTAATTAATACATTCTTTTTTTTTTTTTTTATCTTATCAGAGTTAAAGAAAATGAAATTATTAAAAAAAATATGTTTATTTATTTATTTATATATGTGTGTCTTTGTATGGCCATACTAAGTACAATTTATGAAATAAAGATTTTTAATCTATCCTTATGAACTGTTTGTTTCCTATGTTTATTATTTGTTATTATAAAGTTGTCCCTATCTCCTATTTCCGTTACTATATACGGACCTGTATATTTAGGATCTAACTTATGACCTATCTCGTTTTTTAATAAAACTTGGTCACCTACTGATATATCTATATCCCTTACTTTATGATCATATAGTATTTTATTTTTATTCTTATTTGCTTCTAACATAACTCTAGCTCTTTTATAGGCTACTTCTAATCTATACTTACTCTCCTTAGCATAGTCATCTATATTATATAGTGCTTCTATACTATCTATGCTATTAAAATGTTTCGGTAAATTACTTGTTTTACCAAATACTAGCTCATATGGACAATAAGTGTGTGCCATAGAGGGGGTCGTGTTGAAACAAAAGACAAAATATTGAAGCCATACGTCCCAATCAGTTTTATCAACCGATATGTAAGATCGTATGTACTCATTGAAAGTTCTATGACTTCTTTCTATTGTTCCAACTGTCTGGTGGTGGTGTGCTGTGGATGTAATATTTTCAATCTTTAAATATTTGCATAAATCGTCTATAATTGAATTCTTATATTCTGTTCCCATGTCCGTAATGAACGTCTTAATTGGACCGTACTTCAGGATAAAAGATTCAAATATTGCTTTAACGATAGTATTTAACGATAGTAGTAAAAATTAGCATTTTTATTTGGAACAGGTATTGCAACTAAATACTTAGTTAAATCACATATTAAAGTGACTCATTGCCATTTTCTGATTTTGGCAATGGACCAATGGTGTCCACTATCAATCTGTCGAAAGCGTTTATTGGTGTGTCTGTAATTGTTAAAGGAGTCTTTATGTGTTTAGTTATTTTGGCTTTCTGGCATTTTTGACATTTTCTTACGTACTCAGTTATATCTTTAGACATGCCTTTCCAGTAATAGTGTCTTTTTACTTTGGCCAAAGTTTTTGATATGCCAGTATGACCTCCTTGAATTGGATCATCATGAAATGTAGACAAAATTGCTTCTTTTTCTTTTAAATTTGTTATTAGCGTCACCGGGTTGAGTAGCGCTACTCTTAATGTTTTCAAGATTTTATTGCCCATTAGTTTAAAATTATTTATTGAAGTATGTTCAAAGATATTTTCCCACGGTGCCACTTTGAGTTGGCTGATTTTATGGCCTTTGGAAAAATTGATCTAAGTCAATAACTTCATTAGTATATAAATCGCTAAAATCATATCTTGCAGTAATTTTTCTGCCTTGTTTAAATAAACATAACGAATTTTTTATCTGCAAGATCACTACTTTACGTACTTCATCATTGTTTATGACGTCGTATACGTTGGGCTTAGAAGCTTTATTTAAAGATTGCATAGGCAATTCTTGTTTTTGATTTTCCGCGCGGAATTTTTGTCTACTTTGATATCTGGTAGTGACTTTCAATATATTTCTAGTTATATTTTGTAGATCTTTGATGGTTATCCTTGATAAAGCATCAGCTACATTATTATCTTTTTCCTTTAAATATTCGACTGTAAAATCGTATTCTTCTAGTTCTTCTAGTTCGAGCCTCATACGAGTCAGTTTAGAACTGGGATTGATCATTGAGAAGAGGTATATTAAAGGTCTGTGGTCTGTTTTTATTAAGAAATGTTTTCCATATATATGGTCTGAAATGTAATATCGCCCAATGAATTGCAGCTAATTCCTGCTCAGTAGTACATTTTTTACTTTCACCTTTTGTAAATGCTCTTGATGCATATGCAATGGGAAGTTGGAGACCATTATGGTTTTGAGTTAAAACCGCTCCACATACTTGCTTTCTTGCATCTGTTATTATACAGAATTCTTTAGTGAAATCTGGATATTGTAGCAAGGTAGGTTCCATAAGTTTTGTTTTTAAGTATTGAAATGCATTTTCACACTCATCCGTCCATTTAAAAGAGGAACATTCTTTTTACATAATCTTGTTATGTGCCGTGAATAGTCGGCGAAATTTTTTATAAAACGTCTATAATAGTTACAAAATGCTACGAAACGTCTAGCCCTGTCAGCGTCGTGCGGAACTGGGTAGTTCATAATGACATCGTATTTCTTGTCATCTGGAAGTATTCGTTTATCAGTGCATTTATGACCTAGAAAAGTCACTTCATGCATAAAAAATGAACATTTTTTTGGATGTAACTTTAGGTTGTATTTCCTACATTTCTCAAAAACATCTGTTAAGTTCTTAAGCATATGCTTTTCGGAACAGCCAATTACTATTAAGTCATCCATATAAAGGAAAGTCATCATTCTCTGAAACGAATTAGGGGGTATTTTTAATTCAAAGGGTAATCGCGTTGAAAAGGACGTTATATCTCTTGAGCCTTTTTCGAGTTCAATTTAATGGAATCCTGATTTTAAGTCAAGACATGAAAAGTATTTTGCTCGACCTAGTTGATCTAAAATATCATCAATTCTAGGTAATGGGAATTTATCAGATACTAATTTTTTATTAATCTGGCGATGGTCAATTACTAATCGCCATTTCTTTACATTTGACCCTGGGGATGATTTCTTAGAAACAAGTAACAATGGGCTATTGTATTCAGTTACTGACGGTTCGACAATTCCGTCAGAGATTAATTTACCTACTTGCTTTTGTATTTCGTTCACCTGACTTCGATAGTTCTTTATATATACGGGTGCTACATCTTTTAATCTCAGTTTCTGTTTATAAAAATTATTTGTGGTTATTGATTAGGTTTCCAATCCGAATATATCGCTATACTGGGTGCATAATCTAGAAAGCTGTGACTTGAACTGTGGAGGGAAGTTTTTTGAAAGTTGTGATAGTACGGATTTTTTCCTATTGTCTGAATTTGTGTTGACTACATCGTAGTTCAAAAGTGATTCATATGTTAGGTTATCAGTACTGACTACTTGGTCGTTATTAGATGTTGCTATGGTATTTGCAATATAAATGCCATGCTGAATTTCCTGATTTGGAATAAATACACTGTCTTCTTTTGAGTTAAGCTCAATTTTCCGAATAACTTGGGATCTTGCTGGCAGAAGTATTGAATTATTGCCAGAACTATGAGTTATTGGTACATTAGTTGGAAATTTTAAATTATTGGGTCTAATTATAAGCCAATCTTCAGATGGCTTGAAGTCTAATTGACAGTTGAATTTTTTTATAAAGTCGATGCCTATTATTCCATCGCATGGAATTGGGAAATGTGAATTTAGGATATGAAAATCGTGTGGAATTATGTATTTAGTTGTCTGTATCTCCAAAGAAACTAAACCTTTGGATTTGGTTATTTCTTTACTTATGCCTTTTATGTCTATGATGTGATCATCTTGGATGTGTTGGAAGTTATCCGAAGTTTCTTTTAAAATGGAAATGTCTGCACCTGTATCTATTAAAAAGATAAGCTCTTTTCCAGTAGCTACATTGAAAAATGAAACGAATATATTTTGACTGAAATTAATGGTGTGAACTCTGACTTCTTTTATTATTGAGTATTTAAAGGGCTTTGGGAGTTTCCCGAAGTGTTTTGGTTAGTATTTTGTGCAATTCTGACATTGCTTTGATTATTGCCATTGGGGCCTTGGTACCAGGTTCCACCGCCTCTATAGTTTCCTCTATATTGGCCTCGTCCTCCCCTGTTATTTTGGTTGTTGTAATTTTTGTTGTTATTTTGGTAATTGTTGTTGTAGTTATTGTAATTACCACGAGAATTACCTCTATAATTTCCACGTCCGCGATTTGAGCCGCGCTGTGGATAATTCTTGAAATATAGGACATTATTTGACTGTCCAGTTGCTTCGGTGCAACTATTGACAAATTTGGAAACAGCATCGTTCATAGTACTAAAGTTGCCAGCTTGCATGATAAGTTTTACCTTATCGATTGTGCAAATTTTAGTCATTGCTTTGACTGCATGCTGCGTGGAATAACTCCTGGCTAGCTCTAAAGGTAAACCATCCGTTATATATGCACCTTCTAAGGCTTTCGTCATCTGCTCAATTTCTTGTGTATATTGGTTAGCAGTTTTATTGCGATGCTGCAGGTTCACCAGCTTCGCTGATAACTCTGCTACAGTTTCGCCCTTGACATTGCCTCTTAGTTTAGAAATCACTTCAGTAATCGTTGTCTCATTACCGATTAGATTTCTGGCGACACCTTTTAGCTTTGTTTTTATTATGGAGACAGATAATTCTTCGTGCTCGCCTTTTCAATCAATATTTGATTGTGCCATTGTTACAAAGTTAATTATTTTGTTTTCTATTACACTGGAGGTATCTGAATCTGTTAAATTGTCCAGATCAGTGTATACCGCTGGAATAGTAAGATTATTCAAATCTTCATCCTCTATTTTGAGGTTTACTTTGGGAATCTCTTCTGACTCTGATTCGTTCGCTTCGTTCTGCTATTGTGGTGTTTAGAACGGTTGGTACCGATATTTCTAAACTGTACTTTTGTTTAACAAATATTAAATTAGATCGTAGACGAATCAAAAGTTTCGATACTTGTGACCAATGATCTTGATTTAACCTTAACCTGTGTTTATGTATTAGCATTCGTGCCTCATTAAAGCATTCTACTAATATTTCAACATGCTTCCTAACCGTGTTCGTTTGGATAGGTCTATTCTGGGTTAGTGACTTATATGATCTGTCAAAATTAGTTTTAATGTTTGATAATTCTGTGTATAATTTGTTCCATTCCATGCCTTTAGTTTGGCCGTACTTTGTGAGAGGAATATATTGACATATTTTATATTTATTATTTTATTTTATTTTTTTTTTTTATTTCATTTTCTTAGATTTTTAGGTGTTAACATTTATGTGTAATCTGTTGTTTGTGCTATATATATTTTTTTTATTTTTTTTTATTTTGCTGCTTATATTTTATCCAGGTCATTTCCCCGGCTCATATACCTTTTTTTCAGACAATTATTATGCAGCTTGTAAATCTTATAAAAAACAGCGGCGCACATAATAACGACAATGATTACTAAAAGTACATGTATCCAATATAGATCAACGTTGGTAGATTCTACCTTGTTGATGACATTGGCAGTGGAATCCACTGTTTTTATGTCCAACGTCATTTTGGTGGGTTTTGCATATACTTTTATTTGTGTTTCATTAAAATTATAAAGATCTTCTGTTGAAAATTTACTTATCGCATTACTGCGCATTTAAGTTAACAAGCTTCCTACCTAGTTTTTTGCTTAGCTTTACAGGCTACACGTCTAATCGAGCAGAAAAGGTTCCGCTCAATTTTATAAAATATTATATTATGGATATAAAAAAAATATGCATCGCAGTGCAATCAAAAAAAATATGCAGCGCAGTGCATGGAGAAAAAAAAAAAATTTTTGCTCCCAGGCTTGGTTTACTTCTTCCTTCCTTCCACGTCAGCAGGTCGTCGCCGGTTTGGCTATGCTGACGCTCCCTCGAGTGCGCAGGTGGCGGTCGTGCCTCCCACGCTTGCTATTTGCTGCTACCGTCGTCGTCCATGCGGGCGGTGTTGATTGAGCAAATAGTAGCCACTTTATGCGGGCTATTCTTTTGTTGATTTTTTTCTTTAGACGTTTTTCTCGTATGATGTATTTTTCCTTTAAATCCTTTTGAATTTTTCCATCCTTTGGTTCCTTTTAGCCTTGGTTCCGAATATCTTCCTAAGTCCTCCAGGACTCATGTCACGGTCGCCATGAAATACGTTTGGGTTTATTTTGATTTGATATATGTTTGGTTTTATTTTGTATTGAAATATGTTTGGAGTATATTTTACTGGAGCAGCAATGGTGCCGCTCCAACGACCGAAAGGTCTCTGATTTTTACAATATTCTTTAAGTCTAACTAAGGCTTAGTCTCATAGCTGCGCTGCTCGCAGGCAGCGTCAGAGAGACGGCTACGTATCTATATGCTTATGTATATGTCTATGCGCTCTCAAGTGTAGGCGCGAGGGGTATGCATATGCTGTCCGTTCGTTGCAATTATGCCGACGCTAGCATTTCCCGTGTGTGGGCTAAGCCGGATCGGATCATATTTCGGCCACTTAGGAGCTATGACCGGGATTTTGAAATATGTAAACACTGCAACAAAGTGTTACAGTGTGTACCCTTTAAGTATTTTCGGTACTGTGGGTATTCAATATATGTGCATACTACAGAATAAATAAACGGTCTGAAATAGGTTATTGCCCAATAAATTTCTTTTCAATTTTCTTAATAATTATTCACCCTTTGAAAATGATCTTTATATGCAACTGGTAGTTGGTGGCTGTTCGTCCGTAGAGAGTTGTGCGCCACCGTCGAATTTCCAATGTCACCCACCTCTGAGTCTGCTGACTCAGATTGCTTGTTCATGCATTTCGGCTTAGCTAGCTGGCTTTGCTTGCTTCGGTCAGTCGGTCATTCTTCCCGCTGATATTGCTGATTTCTGCTTCTGACGCCGTCTACTAGTGCTGGGTTATTAGGGGTTTCATGCTTATTGTTAATTATTACTAGGTGTGCCAATAGGTTAGTGAATCTGATCATTGCTTATTGAGACATATTGATGAACATTGGTTTGATCAGATTAATGAAGTGTGAATATAGATTAGCTCCCGGTGCCCAAGCCGCCGTATTAAATACGTCTGGTTCTGCCTTGACATCAGGAGCTGATTTCGGTCGCACTGGCTCCATCACAATCCATCCAAGCACGGTATTTTTCAGTAGTGGCTGTCCTGCCAAATATGCCTGTTGTGGTCTCATAAGCTGGGACACGATTTTGGCGCCCAATAACAGCTCAATATTCTAGGGCTGCGTAAATTCAGAATCGGCTAAGCGCAACTGGGGTAAGATATTTCTTGGCGCTTGAATAGGGTGGGATGGTTGATTGGGCATTATTTCCGGTAGTACAAGGACGTTGATTTGATCTTCGATGTCAGTGGTTAATATTGATAGGGTCACCACAGCCCTTTTTCGTGATCTTTTAGTTGTTCCTCCCAGTGCAGCGATATTCATGGCTATTACATGGATATTATTGGCTAATTGTAGTTCAATTGTGTCAGCCATCCTTCTGGCGAATATGTTAAACTGTGATCCAGAATCTAGGGCATTGCTAAGAGGGTCCGGCTGGTCCATGTATTGCCACTTGGGCGATTGGTAACAGAACGGTGGGCTTATCTGTAAGCAGGGCTACGGTTGAACACACCACTCGTGATGAACTGGATCGAAGTGCAGCGGTCGACGTATTTTTCTGCATTGTTACTTGACTGGTTGCCTGACGCTGAAGGTTTTCTAACATCTCCTTCAGAGATTGCATCTGAGATTATGGAGAAGAATATGGAACAGCTGATAACGGTAAATTGGTGGACCGCTTCTCCTAGTTACACTGAGACAATTAATTAGTAATAATTACGCTATTCGATGCTGACACAAGTCCCAACAACGTTATTAATACAACATGTGACTGTGGCTGTGGCTGAACACACCACTCGTGATGAACTGGATCAAAGTGGAGCGGTCGACGTATTTTTCTGCATTGTTACTTGACTAGTTGCCTGACGCTTAAGGTTTTCTAACATGTCCTTCAGAGATTGTCGATTGGTTGAATCGGTGAAGGCTAGTTCTAGAGATAACAGCGTGTGTGAATACAATCTTTTCTCAATGATGTGTATTAAGATTGGCTCCCAGTTACTCTTGACACTTTAAGTGTGTTGAGAGTGGCGACCGTTCGGAGCATGGTATGTAAGCTGAGCAGCTGTTCATTTTGGTATCGATTCTTTAGTCGTTGCCAGTCATCCTGGTATCTGGTATTTCTTTAATGTATGCCGTTTGGGCTGCTACCTACCTGTTAAACATATGTCTGAATCAAACTCTTCGGACGTCTATTTTTCGTATTGTGTCGCATCTTGCCTCGTTACGGGACGCCTGCTTCCATTGGTATGGAGGACCCGTGAAAAGTTTGTTGTCCAGTACCAATCATCTCGCCGAGTAACGTCAGATCCGACAGTCGGCTTGGGATAGTGTAGACAATTTTTCCGGTGACAGTGGTTCTGCGTCTATGGGTACTTTTGATAATGAACTGTAGGATGCCTCTATGCCTTCTGAGAAAAAACCTTAGACCTCTTTATCTTGTTAAATAACTATTAATATATCTAAATTACATAAATAAGAAACTCTTACAAGCTATGTGTTTATAAAGCTTTTATCATATTAGGGGAAACCTGGACTATACACTTTGTAGTCGTACGCTGCTGTTCCTTTTCGCTTTACCACATCGTTAAGGAAAACCTTGTTACGAAGGGGTTTACTATCGGTATTCACCCTGGAATCGGCGGGTCTTCTTTACCCACGGTGCCTAGGAGATTTCGAGGGCGTGCACTTCTCGCGTTGCTCGGTTCTAAGCTCGTCGGAACGGTGTGGGTTCTTCCTAGCTTCCTACATAACACCACTCTACTCTAATAATTATTTAAGTGCACTTCACTGTTCGTCAATGATCGGGAAAATATTTGAATTGAGACCTGTAGGAAACGGACGGATACGGGTTGTATTGAGGATCAGGAAAACTTTCCGTTGATCAGGGTGGCTGAGATGTTGTACGCTCCCCTGGTCTCTACCCTCCCTTCTTTGATACCTCGATGTGTATCTATTTGGTATCCTTAGAGTAATGTGAAAACTGCATCACCATAAGCCCCAGACCCAGATAAAACTAATTCATCTTACTTTACTTTATCCCATCTGTCATATGTACCAATTGTCATCGCATTCAATATTATATTACATTTATATATATATAGATAAATATTTTCTTCTTACTGACTTACGCTCGTTATGGGCGATGCCGGTTCGTTGGGCCAATCAAAGATGCAGATTCTTGTAAAAATTTTGTTTCTACCATTGCAAGTGTAGGCAAGTCGCAGTTGTGTGGTGCATGTGCAGTTACCTTTAAACTAAATAAAATTAGAAATTACCCTAAATAACCAAAGCTTTTCTCTTTGCAATCTTTGGTCTTTTGCTGAATTCGAGTCGCTGCGGGGGAGGCGGAGTGGAAAAATAGGATCGGTGAATCTGCGAGATCAAGTGGATTACGAGTTCATACCGCACTGGTGCAAGGATAAGTGAGTCCCAAGTTTGGCTGCTTGGTAAACTGCTGCTTTAGCCGACTCTGCTTATGGCTCTGTTACGTCATCAGTTCGAGGTTAGGTTGCCACGTGTACTCGGCCTCTTACCTCGATCTCTTTCCACTTTCCAACCGGTTGCCTTTGTTTCTGCCAGTGGCAATGTGCCACATTGGTGAAAAGCGCGAACACGCTATGCGACGTGGGCGAGGCTAATTGGCCGGTGGAGATCCCACTACAGGTTGCTTTCTCACTGTAACACAAATTTTTCTCACTGAGCTGTTCACTATCTATCCACTATATTTCAGCAATCTTAGTATTCCCAACTGATGCAAGAGATGTTCCCAATACTGATTTTAGAGATGTTGGAAATTTTTTAAATTCCCAAGCTGCTTTAGCACGTGGTTGCTGCCGTCGTTCAATTTAAGCAGGTCAGTTATTTTACGTCTGGTGCTCTTCCTATCGCAAACTAAAATGAACGACCTGACAATAAGCTAACTTCGTTGCTATGCAACATTGAAAATCTCCAAAACTTCCAATAACGGGACAATTCCTGATCTCGTTTGCATCTGTCTCTCCGCGCTCCCGCATGAGTGGTTGCTCATCAGCGTTTTTCATAAAAAATCTCTTTGTTCGTCCGTAGAGCGTTGTGCGCCCACTACGTCGAATTCGAACTCGCGGGCACAACCGTAGATCCCGTAGTCGTAGTCAAATGAACGTATAAAGGGTCTGACTAAAGGTACCGCAAGATTCTGCAAGGTACTGATGGGGCTGCTCAGGCGCTTGCTGTGATCAGGCTGGAGATGATGTGGGATACTTGAAGTCCTGGGCTGGTTCTCCTCAAGTACAGATGGTATGGTGGATCGGCTGATTCCTTATCGGCCGGTCCTACTTGTGGTCCGTTTCACGGTAGCAACACTCGAAGTAGGTTGGGTACCGCGGGTTGTACTTGTGGTCCGTTTCTCGGGAGCAACACCCGAAGTAGATTAGATAACGAAGCTCTACTTGTGGTCCGTTTGCACAGGATCCACTCGAAGTAGGTTCGATGATGAAAGTTCTACTTATGGTCTGTTTTTTACAGGATCACTCGAAGTAGGTTGGTTTTAAGTGCCGTACCTTGACACTGAGTAACGAACTTATTTACTATGTTTTCGCAAATATCTTTATTTCGGAAGAACAATTCTTATATAAGATGCTAAATTATACATAATTAAATCTAAGAAAGGTCAATGTTATGGACGTGCTAAAACTTATGTTGTATTGCTTGATTGCTTGTTTTGACTTGGTTTTGTTTGCTTCGGTCATTCTTCCAGCTGATAATGCTGATTTCAGCTTCTGGCGCCGTCTACTAGTGCTGGGTTATTAGGTTGGATATTGTTTATGATTATTGCTAATTATTTGTGGGTTTGTATATTGCGACATGCTGATGCATATTGATTGGATCAAATTACTAAGTGTGAATATAGAATAGTAGGTCTTGGCACTAGGTACCAACACTCTTATTCTATATTTTATTAGAGTCTAGTAGCTGCGCTGCCCATGAAGCCGGGCATGTATGTATGTATGTGTAATCGGGAAAGTATATGCATAAGGAAATGTAAATGAATGGATGGAAATGCGGACGCTTGCACTAAATATGTACAGTCTGAGGACAGTCTGTACAGACTTTCAATTTTTTTTTGCATAAAGAGGAAAAGAAAAATAATAATATTCATATTTTTTTTAAATTCATTATATTTAGTTTTAAGTTAAATGTTTTATATTTAGTTCGAATAATACAATACAATTTTTTCTATATATATCGCTAATATATTATATATAATATATATATATTTTTTTTGTGTATTTATGTATTTGTTATTTAGTATTGCCTCGGAATAATTAGACCTCGGAATTTGCATATTTGCATATTTTTAACGGTTTAAGTTATTTGAATTCTGAAAACATTAAAATTCATTTCATTGAATATATAGTTAAAAATGATCGTCATATTTTTTTTGTGCATATTTGCATAAAATGCATATGCAAAAAATATGCAAAATGTATGCAAAATATGCAAATCATATGAAAAATATGCAAAATATGCTAAATACATGCAAAGGATATAAAAAAATATATGATTATTGAAATAAAAATATTTATTAAAAGCTATTCATAGAGACGCAATAGATTAATATTTGATTGATTATTATTGATAGTTACTATACCCTTGCAGAGGGTATTATAATTTTGGTCAAAAGTGTGTAACGCAGTGAAGGTGACATCTCCGACCCTATAAAGTGTATATATTCTTGATCAGGATCACTTCCTGAGTCGATATAGTCTGAGTCTGTCCGTCTGTCTGTCGGTTTCTATCGAGTTGAAACTTTGCACACATCCTTCTTTTCCTTGCAGGTAGTACTTAAGTCGGAACGGCCGAGATCGGTTGGCTATATCCTATAGCTGCCATATAACTGATTGATCGGGAATGCCATAACTTTGGTGTTTTTAATTTAGAGGGTTAAAACTTTTTAGAGGGTTATATTTGACCAAAATATCTTGTGTACAAAATTTCATAAGGATCGGCCAACTAAATCCTATAGCTGTCATAGAACGATCAGAATTTGTATAACTGTGTTTTTTAAGTTAGAAAGATGGCACTTTGTACAGTTTCTATTTTGGGCAAAATAATCTGGTTTCCCAAATTTCATTTTCAAACAGTTCCATTGCTCTTGACAATGGAAGGCCCCTCGCTTCCAAGGAAGTTATTATTTCGGCAATTCTATTAATATGAATATAAAATCCCGATGTAGTTGAGGATTTTTCATGAGATCTTTTGCCTGCTCTATGGATTCAGCGTCTTCTGTGTTTAGTATATTAAGAACCTCTGCATGTTATTTGCATAATATGATGGCGTGTTTAACCACGCAACCCATCTGGTTATTATGGGTTCAGGGGGTAATTCCATATGAATATTTATTTTTGGCATGACTCGATACGTTACTTAAATATAAGCTTGAACTCGTTTTTTTTAAACCACAAGTGAACACGTAAATCACTTAAACCGCTAATTTTATATATTTACGTTTCATATTATTTGAATAAATAGCATAAATAGCATACTTTTAAAATGTATTTAAAATTCTAATATTTGAAAAAATATTAGAATATAATATAATTTTTTGCATATTTTTTGAATAATTTTTGCATATTTATTGCACTTACAATAACCTTTTGATTGGTATATCATTCATTTAGATCGGTTGCCTACAGAAAATTTTTAATTATTCGGCTATATATAGAGTTTCCTCGTGCACGCCTAGGCATGCAGGTCGTCACCTCGTAGACTTCCGTCCACAGTGATATTTAGCATGCTTTAAATATATATTTAAAATTCTAATATTTGAGAAATGTAATGTCTAAATACAAAATTTGGCATCAAATGAATAAAAAATGAGAAAACATGCAAATTCCGAGGTCTGCTAATAATTATGAATAATACTAATAATATAATTATGAATAATAATGTATGTACTGTCTGTGGATACTGTGGAACTATCATTGCGGTCTTCTGTAGAATACAATAGGTCGCTACATTCGGGCACAGAATTTAGGCCAGTGTAGGTTATCCACTCCAGCAACGCCGAGATCAAACTGGCAATTAAAGCCAAAACTGACAAAGCTTAACAATCTAATCTGGACAGAGTTAATCCCTCCAGACAGAACCGAGTCTTCGAAGTCGGTGAAAGAATATTCCTACGCGACAACAGTAGGGAATAATTCATTTTTTTTTTATATATTTTATTACAATTGTAATTGCAGCTTTAAATAGATTTTGCGGACCGCTTGGACTGCCATCTAAAATCTAAAGTGACAACGCGACCAATGATGAAGGCCGCGCGGAGAGATCTCTGTGAAATCGCCGAGGTCCGTCAGTTTAATAGATCCTTTGGTCAGAAAAGGATGCCACAGATATGGGATGCGAATCCAACGCTCAACACCCACAATGAGCGAGCCCAAAAATAAACGACCGCGGTGAGGCTCTTTTCCACTTTATTCTTAGGTCAAACCTTTTCCTCTGCAACGAGGGAGATATGTTAGGTTAGGTTAGGGCGGTGATGCAAGGGGGACATAGAATACCCCCTCGCTTCCACTTGAGCCGCTAGGGCTCCTTGTGCTGCCGCTGGAGCAAGGGTTTCACCGAGGTGCCGGCAAGCCTGGCCGCGTGTTCGCCTATCAGCCAGTGCCCAGTGATTGCCCCAATCGCTAGGCTGCATTCCGGTCTAGTCAGAGCAATAAGTCTCGCCGATCTTTTCTGAGAGCGTGTCGGCCAGATCAGACGTGATGTCCTACAGGTCTGGAGATTACTCTATTTCCTATTGGCTGCCAGGTCGAAAAACTCCCTGCACTTTAGCCTGCAAGTAGCCAAGGGTATGCCTACAAGTTCTTTCTCCGGTAGGAGAGTGTTGGTAGTCCCTGCCCTAGCTAGTTCATCTGCAGCACAGTTTCCCTCGTGGTCCCTGTGACCGGGAACCCAGATGAGGTAGATGTCATGCTGTTCAGCCATCTCGTTGAGAGATCTGCGACAGTCATTGACTGTCCTGGAGTTGGATGAGAATCCGTCAAGTGCCTTGAGCGCTGCTTGACTATCTGAGAAGATACATATTGTAACCCGATTGCCCCTTAGAGCTGGGGATTCCAGTGCTTCCTTAATGGCTACTACTTCAGCCTGGAAAACACTGCAGTGGTCGGGGAGTCTGAAGGACTCCTTTAGGCTCACAAAAGTAACCGCCTCCCACCTGGCCGTTATGTTTTGATCCATCTGTGTAGATATGAATGGAGCCCTCCGATCGCGGTATCCGGGCATACCATTCCTCCCTCGAGGGGATTAAGACTTTGTAGTTAGTGGTGGGTTGGTCGACGGGCACACAGTAATCCGTACCCCCCTCAGGCATGAAGTGATGTAGGTCCAGTCTGGTATGACCGAAACTATTTTTGCTCCATAGATTTGCCTCCCGCAGTCTTATTGCGGCCAGAGTGGCTGTCTTTACCCTCATCAGTTCAACTGGTAGTAGGTCAAGTATAGTGTCAAGGGCATCACTAGGCGTAGTGCGTAGACTGCCTGTTATACAGACTTCCGCCATGCGCTGCGTCTTCCAGAACTTTTCCCTGCATGTGGAGTTGTCCAGGGCGGGCCACCAGACAACGACACCATAGAATAGAATTGGTCTGATGATCGCTGTGTATAACCATCTGACCATCTTCGGAGACATTCCCCATTTCAGGCTTACCGCCTTGCGGCAGGTATAGAGTGCTATTGCCGCTTTCTTAGTCCTATCAGCGGTGTTCAGCTTCCAGTCCAGTTTCCTGTCTAGAGTGATACCTAGGTACTTCGCACTATCACTAAGAACTAGTGTTTCTCCTAGGAGCTTCGGAAGTCTTTGGTTAGGTATCTTGTACTTCCAGGTGAACAGCACGAGCTCTGTCTTGGACGGATTGACTCCCAGCCCTTTCCTTTGCGCCCAGGCCGACAGAACTTCAAGCTTCCCTATCATTAGGTCGCATAGCGTTTGTGGGAATTTCCCTACGAAGGCAATAGCAACATCGTCCGCGTACGCAATGATCTTACAGCCGCCACCCTCTAAGGATCGTAGTATCCTTAGAGGTCAAGAGGACCCTCCTTACGGGGTGCCCCTCTTGACGAATAGTCGAACCTCCAAGAATAGCCTCGAAACTCCTGTTGACCAGGATCTGCCTTATTAGGTGAATTGATCGGTCGTCTATTCCAAGTCCCGTCAGTGCATCAATTATTGAGCACGGCCAGATGTTGTTGAAGGCGCCTTCTATATCTAGAAAAGCCGCAAGTGCATATTCCTTGAAATTAATCGCTCGTTCGGCGATCATAGTGATATCGTGCAGGGCTGTTTCAGTTAATCGGCCCCTTTTGTAAGCATGCTGAGAGCATGAGATGTCATTTGGGTTAATGTTAAGTTGTAGATGGAGACTTAAGAGTCTTTCCATAGTCTTAAGGAGAAAGGAAGACAGTCTTATAGGTCTGAAGTCCTTGGGGGTGCAGTGGGATGGTTTCCCCGCCTCGGGTATGAATACAACCTTCGTGCACAGCCATGCCTTTGGTATCATACCAGTAGTGAAGACAGTGCTGAAGATTTTCTTAATACATTTCCTTAGGTTAATACCGGCTCTGGATAACTGAGCTGGTAGAATACCGTCCGGTCCCGGAGATTTGAAGGGTTTAAAACTGTCTATTGCCCATTTAAGGTTTCTGTCACTAAGTAGGTAGTTGAGCGAGCCCTGGTGACCCTGGCTACGCATCACCTGGGCTGTTCCTTCCGATGAGCAACCCGGGAAGTGTCCGTTGATAAGGGTATCCAGGGTTTCCAGGCTTGAGGTTGTCCAGCACCCCTCCGTGTTCTTAATGTAACCTGCGATGGGGGCTGTAGTAGAGAGAATCTTTCTTAGGCGGGCGGCCTCTGATGTCTCCTGAATGTTGGTGCAGAAATTGGCCCAGGCAACCCTCTGTGCCTTGCGCAGTTCTTTGTTATATTGCCTAAGTTCAGCTTTATAGGTTTCCCACGCCTCGTCTGTGTTGGTACGGTGCGCGTGGTTGAAGGCCCTACGTGCATTTTTTTTGTAGGGGGCTAAAGACGAGGTCCACCACGGAGGCTTCTTCGATCTGTTGCTACCTATTCTTTTCTTGGGGCAGGCCTTGTGGTAAGCTTTTGCACTAGTCGCAATAAGCTTGTCTACCATGGCGTTGAGCCCCTCATAGGTCTCGATGGTCTCTGAAGGCGGTTCGCCTAAGGATCTATCTAGTATATTTTTATAGAGCTCCCAGTTTGCCTTTCTAGGATTTCGTACTGCTTGCTTGGTGAAGTTTTCAAAATTTACTACTATCTCAATATAGCGATGGTCTGAAAATGAGTGTTTGTCAAGGACTCTCCAGCTGGTGATTGCATCAGCCAGGGAGTGCGAGAATAATGTGACATCAAGAACCTCTGTTACCCAAGAAGAACCCAAGAAGGTGGGTTCTGAACCTCTGTTACCCACTAGAAGCTTAGAGCTGAGGATAAAATCGAAGATTGATTCACCCCTCTCGTTTGTGTCAGTGCTTCCCCACTGATTGTGATGAGCGTTGGCATCGCATCCTATTATTAGGCCGATGTCCTTCCTTTCGCTGTCTTCCACAAGCCGCCTGAGTAGCCAATGGGGTGGAGGTCCTAGGTGGTCGTGACCCATATATGCCGAGCATATTCTTAGATGGCCGTCTGGGCCCTCTATCGATGCGGCTACGTGATCTTCATTGCTGAAATTTGGTAGCAAGAAGGTATTAAGGCTTTTCTTTGCGAGTATGCATGCTCGCTTTTTACCTGTTATATCGGCTGTGTACAGCCTGAAGTCCGACGCCCCCAGACCGAGAATCCTGTCTCCTTGATGCCCAGTGCCCGTTCATCGTCGCTGGCTGTGACCGGTGGCGCTGACCTCACTCCAAAGTTCTCTACTTCGAAATAATCGCTGACTATCTTCTCCAGAGCGTCATCCTGAGTAACGGCTAGAAGGCACGATCTCTCCATCAGTGGGGTCGCTTGATGCCTCACTGGTCCATATACTACCCATCCTAGTTTGGTAGCTGCTGCGTATGGTCCTCCAGTACCGAAGCTTCTGGTCTGCAGAGGTATTCCTAGGTGCGCGTGATCCAGTCCAATAAGGATCCTTGGCGCTGCGTTGCTGTACGGCTTCAAAAATGGACGACTAAACGGTTAGGCCAACGATACCAGACTGAGCTGCTATGGAAGGATGACGAGATTAGACTGCCAGACAGTTACAACATGGCACTACCACGACTCAGGCAACAGTAGATTAGAGAATAATTCAGTTTTTTGTTTATATATATTTTATTACAATTGTAATTGCAGCTTTAAATAGATTTTGCGACCAATGATGAAGGCCGCGCGGAGAGATCAACACCCACAATGAGCGAGCTCAAAAATAAACGACCGCGGTTAGGCTCTTTTCCACTTTATTCTTAGGTCAAACCTTTTTCTCTGCAACAAGGGAGATAACAACACCTTCATTATTGCAAATCGCGGGGAAACTATGGATTCTATCGAAACAGACACTTAGCCATGTAACCCTTTGGAAAGTAGTGGAGAAACACTCTTTCTCCGACCACACACAGGTACATAGAAACATCCCTTAACTTCAGTATCACAGAACCAGAGTTTTTTTCAAAACCATAAAACCGAGCGAAAAGCCCATCCCCTAGGCAAAAAAAATAGCGAGTCAGGCGCCGCACTTTGTCGTCCCGTTTCTCAATTGGCAAAACACTGAACTTTGGATAAAAAGGAAGCTCGTGCGCCGAAACACCACACAGGACGGATAGAGCAGGGCGTCCATCATGCACGAAGATCGATTTTTGGACTACAGTAGAACTCCAATTATCCGAACTCCGACTATCCGAATCGCCGATTATCCGAATCACAAGTCTTGACTTGACTTGCCTTAACTTGCCGTTGTGCCTACACTGACTTCCCCCCGCGATTGTTTGTTTTGATTAAAAAGTGTGATATTCACTTGCTCGAGGACGCTACTCTTTCGCTATGGCTTACTTTTGCTTGTGCGTGTACAATACTGTATTGTTTATATACCATGGCTTCGAAAAGAAAACGAAAATCCCATTATCCGAATATTTGATTATCCGAATGGGTCCCGGTCCCCTTTAATTCGGATAATTGGAGTTCTACTGTATCTTGGTTAGCTGATAAAAACGCAGCCAAAGAAAAGTCAACGCTTTCGAGAGTCCGGCATCTTTACTATAAGAATCGTGCCATGGATTCCCAAAATGAAAAGCTGCCTTTGTTTTCGGCGAGAGTGTCTTCCCACTTGGCTTTTGTGGCAGCACCCATTTTCTGGAGGATAATCTGGATAAACAAGCATCCTTGGATCTCGGCAGCTGATCCGGAACTTATGAGAGCGGCCATGTAGGACGACAGTAGCCGGATTGGAGTCGTTTGTGATTTCACGGTTGCTGCCGCGTTGTCTTTGATGCTGTAATTATGGAGAAAAAATATGTTAAGGTGATTTTTAGCTAAAATGCAGGCTCTAATTTTACCTTTAGTGTTAGTTACTATTAGCTTGTACTCCTTGGTCACTAGTCCAGAAACCCTACCTCCTGCTATCCATGGTTCCCCGACTAGGACTATCGGCTTCATCCTCAGTTAGATAGAGCAGCAGGGTAGCTTGTGGCCTTACAAAGGTGGAGGTTTATCTGCAGAATCCGTAAGGACAATTCACCCTCCACCATTGTGATCTCCGCCTCTTTATCGTCAGAGATATCTTCATCTATGATATGATTCGCTGTAGCCGTCCTGGATATTTGAGGTTAGTTCCTCCTGAGTTGTGGCTTGTTTCGTTCGAGTCCGATTTATATACCTTTATGGTCACTGAATTAGTTACAGATAGTCACCGCTAGTTTGGGGCGGGGCCCACACGGTGGGCTCGCTCGCCATCTGCACCGTTTTCGATTCGACCAGACTCACTCGTAATTGACTCTTCGTTTATGTTCTGCGTAATTTTTCCCATTTGTGGTCCTACGATATGCGGAGAAGGGACGGTCCACGCGGGCGAACATCCGCGATGCCTGGGTAAGGGTTTTTAAAACAGGAGGATTTGAAGTTAGTTAAGGACCTTTCCACCGCTTCATTCCTGAGCGCCCTCCAACGGTTTATTGGTACGCGACGTAAACCCAGGCAGATATGGTCGGATGCCACCAATTTTGTGGGTGCGAAGAATGAGCTTATCGAGTTAAAGCGAAGATTCCTCAGCCAGGATCACCAGGCTTCTCTTCACGATTTTTGTCTGTCGGAGTCTATCGAGTGGCGGTTTATTCCTCCACGCTCCCCCATTTTGGCGGTCTGTGGGAAGCAGCAGTAAAGACGGCATAGCACCACCTTTATCGTACAGTTAGTCTGGCAGTTCTTGGCTTTGAGGAATTGAGGACTTTGTTGTGCCGCATAGCCTCAATCATTAATTCTAGACCCCTTGTGTCGATTTCAGAAAATCCTGTGGATCTAGATGTGCTAACTCCGGCTCATTTTCTAAATGGCGGGCCGCCTTCAACGTTCATCGAACCGGACTTTACTGCCCTTAACTTCAATCGCGTTGATGGGTGACAGAGAGTCTCCTGCTTACAACAAGTTTTCTGGGCTCGTTGGAAAGAGGAGTACCTCACGCTGTTGCAGCAGCGTTCCAAATGTCGCACCCCTGACCCTGTAATTGCTGTTGGAGACATAGTCCTGGTGAAGGATGAAAATCTACCCCCAATGAGGTGGCCTCTGGCCAGGATACTGGAGCAGGTTCCTTGGCGAGCCTTCAACGGGAGGAGGATGTTGAGCAAAGCAGAAAAGGGCGAAGCTGCGTAAAATAAGTTACATATATTATAAATCTGCGTAGCGGGGGCGGGTTATCGGCAGTTCTGGTTTTGTTTACTTCTCCCCCGTTCGCATGCGCTTTGCTGGTATTTGTAGCGCATGCGCTTTGCTGGTATTTGTAGCGCATGCGCTTTGGGGAGCTTTTTTGTAAAGCTGCTGCACACTAGCAAATCTTGCATTTGTGTGCGTTCATATTGCTAAATTCATATTGCTAAGCTTTGCCACTTGTAATTTTGTTATTGATTTGAGCGACTGCAAGTTGGGTTAGAGTTGAACACTCGAAAATAAAGCCTGAAGTTGGATTGAAATTGAACTCTGGAATTTTAATTCATTTGGCTGCTATTAATAACTATTAATAGCACAACAATAAGCTTTTAAGCTTTTCTCTGTCTATCTTATGCTGTTGTAGCTACTAAATATTAATTATTAATTTCTATATATATTGATTACAAATTATTTATTATTACACGTACTCGAATAAATGGTTTTATTGCATATTTTGGCTTAATATATATCTGTTTTTTTGAACGTGAAAACTTCTCTTACTTTTCCCAATTTTTTCTTAAAAACCATTTTGTCGTGTCAGGCAGCAGCCACGGCATAGATTAGATTACTAAAATATAATAAGTATATAAGTAACTTTTATTGTCTTTATTTATCTTTTCACTATTGTTCATAAATATACGTTATATTAGACCTCGGAATTTGCATGTTTTTAACGGTTTAAGTTATTTGAATTCTGAAAAAATCAAAATTCATTTCAATGAATAGATAGTTAAAAATGATCGGCATATATTTGTTTTTTGTGCATATTTGCATAAAATGCATATGCAAAAAAAATGCAAAATATATGCAGAATATGCAAAATATATGCAAAATATGCTAAATACATGCAAAGGATACTAAAAAAAAAAGATATGATTATTAAAATCAAAATATCTAATAAAAGCTTGATTATTATTTGTTTGATTATTATTAATAGTTTTTTTATTTATGAAGATATTATTTCGGCAATTCAATTAAAATTCGATTTTATAAATTTTAAATCCCGATGTAGTTGAGGATTTCTCATCTGGTATTTGTTGCCCTGTGTATTTTTTAAAAAAATTGGATGAATGGATATTTGAACCATTTCCAATTACATCGAAACTATTCTCGGGAAGGCTGTTGAACTATTTTCCCATTAAATTTTTTTTTAGGAAAATTTATTTTTGGTATGGCTTGTCACGTTACTAAAATATCAGCTTGAACTCGTTTTTTAAAACCTCAAGTTAACAAGTAAATCACTTAGACCACAAAGATTGAAAATTTTATATATTTACGTTACGTTACCCACATGTTTTATTCCTCCAAATACTCGGCCCTTATCAACGCTGTCGTCGCTAACATCACATACCTCCAGCATAGTTTTCTCTGCTGTGTGTTGGGCAAATCCAGCTCACTGCTGGCCTACCGTTGCTGCAGAAAATCCGGATTCGGATTCGGTTGTGAATTTTTAAGCCGTTTTGCCCTTCTGGCTAGTTTTAAACATTTTTGCTTTAAATACACCAGATGTTTCACCGATAATAGTATCTTTACCGCAATAATGCGAACAAATTTTTTTTTAAGTGTTTCGATTTTGTTCAAGTCGTTGGCTTGATTTTGGAACCAAGTTTAATGCAGGAATTTGTTATGAAGCTCTATAATTTTATAAAAAATTTGCTAATACAACGATTATTATTATTAATAATATGGTATCTGTTTCCATATCTATTTTTTCTTATTCTATTTTGTTTATAAAGGTCGCCGTTTTCGTCTTCATCAAACCCATGTTGGGGAATTTTTTTAAAATTCTGTATTTTACGCCAACTTAGGAAAATCTGTTCATTAAGCAACAGTTCATTTTCCTATTAAAAAGAAAAAACTATTGCATAAGAATTAATGATGTATAAATAAAATTGAAGAAAAAAAAATTGAAGGTTTTGTTGAGCTATTAATAGTTTTTGTTAGCAGCCGAATAACTACACGTTTCAAATTAAATTTTCAATACATTTATTTTGGGTTCAATTTAACCCTAATATATGCGGCTCCAATCAACTCCAAATCACAACAAACGCCAAACCAATAGCTTGCGCAGAAGCTCAACCAAAGAGGTTATTATTGCAGAGGTTATTCCATGGGTTGTCCTCCCTACCACAGAGCGCCGACACATCCCGTGATAGTCCACCGTGGCCAGAAAACACCCAGCCAAATCGAGGGTTCTGAGCAATTGGCAGCCCGTGACCTAACTGGATTTGGCCATCCGACAACAGGTCAAACAATAAGCCGGCTCCAATCAGCAGGTCCACTCGCTGCGTTATGTGGAAGTTGGGGTCAGCTAGATCCATATTGCCAGGAATCTTCCAGCCCGAAACATCTATGTCCTGGCTAGGTTGATAGTCCGTTATATGTGAAGCTACAACAGCGTCAATTTCCACTGAATATGTGCTAAGGCGGGACTTCAAGCACACATTAACGGATGCTCCATCTGTTTCAAATCCAGCGCCGCCGAAACCGGCCACCGTTGTGGAGCATTTGGAGTGGCCAAGCTGAAGTTCATTCGCCAGCCGCGATTAGATAAGATGCACTTGTGAACCGGAATCCAAAAAAACTCGGCAAGGCAGGAAGTCTCCAGATCGACCACAAACGAGTACATTGGCTGTTGGCAGGAGCACTAGCTCAGCATTGCGATCCTGGGTCACAACAGTGTTAATTGAGCGGGATGGGTTCGCACCAGCAACTGCACCGATGGGACGTTAGACTCGTGCGGGTGAAACCTGCCCGCGAGGGTGCAACAGAATATGATGACGGTGATTGCACGTCGAGCAGCGGGAAGCTGAGCATCCGCGAGCGAGATGGCCATCCTCCAGACAAACAAAACAGCGAGCCAGACGCCGCACTTTATCGTACCTTTTCTCAATTGGCATAGCACTGAACTTTGGACAAGCAGCAAGCTCGTGCGCCGAAACTCCACACAGGGCGCATAGAGCAGGACGGGCGTTAATAACCATGCACGAGGATCGGTTATTGGACGATCTACCTCGGCCTACTTGGTTAACTGGTGAATACGCCAAAGAAAAGTCAACGCTTTCGAGAGTCCGGCACCTTTGCTCTAAGAATCGTGCCATAGACTCCCAAGATGGAAGGCTGTCATCAGTGCTTCCTGCTAGAGAGTCTTCCCATTTGGCCTTTGTAGCAGGGTCCAGCTTTTGGAAGATGATCTGGATGAGGAGGCACCCTTGAAATTCCGGGACGGCCGACGTCCCGCAACTCATAAGGGCCCGCATATGTCCATTGAATCGGTCGGATAACTCCCGAAGAGTAGCAACGGATCCCGGCTCAACCACCCTTAGCTGCAGGATCTCGTTGATGTGAGCCTGGAAGATTAACCGACGGTTGCTGAATCGGTTGCGCAAAAGGTCAAGGGCAACATCATAGTTAGCGTCGGTAATCTCAAGCGCCCTCACAGTCTCCAGGGCTGAGTCCCGCAGGCAGGAAATGAGCCACCTGAGCTTCTCCATCTTGGTCAAATGCGGGTGACTGTCGATGGTTGTCCTAAATAGGGCGCAGAAATCCGGCCACTCGGCATAGCCGCCGCTGAATGTTGGCATCGGCAACGGTGGCAAGGAGGGGGCTGCCTTGTATGTCATTGGCGATACACTGGCACCATCGAGAAGTTTGGAGTGGGCAGCGATTCTCATGGAGCGCTTGGCAACCTCCACCTGAATTTCCACTTGCACATCAGTCGCCAGCTGCGAGAATCTCCAATACAGATCACTCCCGATCTCGCTAAAATTATTCTCGCTCCTCCAATTCTTCTTGAAGCGCTTCTCCACTGACTCCAGCGCCATAATTGTACAATCCTCAGTCCGCGCCGCAGCCTTCACTTTATGATGCAGCGCCTCCACCTCCTGGCAGGTCACGTCTGCTCTTCTTCGCAGCATCCTTTCCCTGTTTGCGGCAGCAGCTCCAATAGTCTCAACTCCAGACTCCATTATTCGATTAAAATGCAACTTGTAACAACAACAAGGGCGTTTTCTTGGCACTTTTAATGTTGATCACAATAATCAACCAGGATGAAATCACGTCGGGGTCACCAAATGTTGAGCTATTAATAGTTTTTAATAGCAGCCGAATAACTTCACGTTTCAAATTATATTTTCAATATATTTATTTTGGGTTCAATTTAACCCTAATATATGCGGCTCCAATCAACTCCAAATCACAACAAACGCCAAACCAAGAGCTTGCGCAGAAGCTCAACCAAAGCTCCCCAAAGCCCATACGCTACAAATAACAACAAAGCGCATGCGAAACTGGGGACAAAACAGAGACGAAACATGCTGATAACAATAGCTGCAGCTTAGCATATTATTATTATTTTATATGCACTCTTTGGTGGCTGCTGGGCCCAACAGGTTTTTTTTTGTACTTTAACTTTTCTTTACACATACTTTTCTTTAAAGTGCAGTTGTTGAGTAAGGTTTTTGTTTTTATTATACATTAATGTTGTTTTTTTCACAACTTCCATTATATATTTTTTTTTCACTGCGGATCTCCATCAACAGAAATTTATTTCCCACCTATCCGAAGACTGCAAATAACTATGTAATAATTACGTTAGTCGTTATTTAGTTGGTTTTAATTCGAATATAATAATGTCTTTGGAATTGTATGTAATAATTACGTTAGTCGTTATTTAGTTGGTTTTAATTCGAATATAATAATGTCTTTGGAATTGTGTTTTAGGGCGATGGAAAAACCTTTATGGTCTTTATTTGTTTGCATATTTCTTCAGGTCTGTCATCCATTCGATGCTCGCGGCTCCGCTGCCTAAAAATTGTTTATCAGAGACGAAAAAATCGACTCAAACATCGGCACTGGCACTCACATCTTGAAGGATGACGTGAGCCTCGAGTAAGAATTTTGAAATTTTTGAATATCTCTTACTCTTATAACTGCCTTTGATTTGGCTTTGATATAATTACGGATTTTCTATGCTTAGGAGACTCAAAAGCTGAAGTCTATTAAATTGAGAATCCAGCGCAGAAAGCGAGTGACGTACAGAAGAGCACAAACTTTAAAAGATAAGTGCAAATAGATAATTGCAGAAAATTATATAAAGAAATATTCAAAACAAGAAAGGAAAGCTAACTTCGGGCGGAGCCGAAGTTAATATACCCTTGCAGTTCAGTCGCAGTCCGCTAGGTGGCGCCACGCATCTTATATTATTAGATATATAGAAGATCGTATATAGTCGGCCGATCCTTATGAAATTTGGCAAATCAGATTATTTTGTCCAAAATAGAATCTGTACAAAGTCCCATCTTTCTAACTTAAAAAACACCAAAGTTATGCCAATTCCGATCGTTGTATGACAGCTATAGGATATAGTCGGCCGATCCTTATGAAATTTTGTACTTAAGATATGTTGGTCAAATATAACATGTGTGGAAAGTCCCAACCCTCTATCTTAAAAAACAACGAAGTTATGGCATTTCCGATCAATCAGTGGCAGCTATATGGCAGCTATAGGATATAGTCGACCGATCCCGGCCGTTCCGACTTATGCACTACCTGCAAGGAAAAGAAGGATGTGTGCAAAGTTTCAACTCGATAGCTCTAAAACTGAGAGACTAGTTTGCGTAGAAACCGACAGACAGACGGACAGACGGACATGCTCATATCGACTCAGGAGGTGATCCTGATCAAGAATAATATACTTTATAGGGTCGGAGATGTCTCCTTCACTGCGTTGCACACTTTTGACCAAAATTATAATACCCTCTGCAAGGGTATAAAAAGAAGAAAAGCCTCGATTCAATCCTCGAATATCAATGCAAATTAGCTAAAATTTAAGCGGAGGGAGGAAGTTAAGTGATTTATGGAAACCCTTCTTGCTTATTTGAGCAAGGCAATTTTATTTTCCTCACATTTATAGATATGGTCGACAAATGAAATTATTCTCTACTCTGGAAAGCTCTGAAATGGGAGATACAAAATTAGGATCAGATACAAAATATAAGGTAAGTAGACGATCAAAAAGAATACCGAACGTGGTTAATTTGACCTAAAGACGGACCTATTCACGTCCGCAGTAAAATCATGAAAAATCAGGCAAGCTTGGTCAGCTTTCACTACTTTACCAAGCGAGTTTCGGAAGATTAAAGTCACCACGATAGATTAAGGCGTCTCCTTCCTTCACAGCGATCCCCTTTGTTCATTATAAAGAGAAAGAGTCGATTAAATTCATTAATTAAACATTATCTTTTTTCTTATACTTATGTGGCCTTGTAGCCATTGTAGCCCAATGCATGACTATCAAAGATAATATTCATTGTTTTAAGGTGCCATAAGATGCAATAAGTAAACCTCGTATTTTTCAGCTCGTTTCTGGAGAATATCTATAAATCCAAAGTTGTTAAAAATGTATTCATTCATCATATATTTTTGCATTAGCATGCGTTTAACCAACCAACGTTGAACCGTACCACCCTAGAAAATAACCATATTAGAAAACTATATATGAAATGTAAATTCGATTCTTTATATATCTAATATATAATATACTAGCAGTACCCTGCCACGTTTCGCTGTGGCATATTGTTGTTGCACGCATAAAAAATAAGTCAAACAAAAAAGAATAATTTTCAAATTAATTAAATTCTGTAATACTTGTGGGTATACAATATTCTTTGTTTCTCCTCCTTAATCATTCATTATTATTTCTGTATTTTAGTACATAGGTTGCTCTTCACTTAAGCACCTTGTGATACACGACATTTTTTGTTTTATTATCAGGCGCAAAAACAAACAACGCAGATGGTCTTCCGACCCGTGAACATGCCACGTATAATTGACCATGGGAAAAACATGAATGTTCTAGATTTAAACCACAAACTTTTAAGGATTGGCCTTGTGATTTGTTGATTGTCATGGCAAATGCAAGACGTATCGGAAATTGAAGTCTTTTAAATTCAAACGGCATATCGGTTGGGATCATCGGGATCCTCGGAATGAGAACTTCCTCACCTTTGAATTTTCCTATCATTATCGTAGCGTAAATTACATTGTTCATCAATTTACTAACCACCAAACGCGTACCGTTGCACAGTTTTGGTTGGTTTATGTTTCGAAGCATGATTACTACGGAGCCAACCTTTAGGCGTAAATTGTGCGGTGGTAAGCCAGGCACGTCCAAAGAGTTTAAAAATTCAATTGGATAGTTGGTGGCTTCATCTTCATTTGTGATGTATTCTTCTTGCATTACGGCTTTGTCGGGAAAGATTCGACCGTCTTGGTCGCGGCATTATTAATTAAACTTCACTTCACTTCAATCCACTTGTTAATTATTTATTTAATAGAAATAGTTTTAATATTGATTTCAGCGCAACACAATCTTTTTGGTTCGTTGTTAAATTTGAGAGCCTGACTATGAATTTGACTTCGTTTGTAACTGACATTTTGACATTTGACATTTTCTTCTTAGCTGTCTGCCTAAATAAAAAAGTATGGGCCAGGGAGGAACGCTGTCGAACGGGACAAAAAGTATCCTATGTCCTTCTCCTGGCTCCAAGCTACCTCCCTACCAATTTTCACTCAAATCTGTTCTTCCGTTCTTGATTTATAAGTGGTGTAACATAAAACACGATGTTCTTTTATATATATAATATATATATAATATATAAATAAATTTAAAAATAATATCCCTTTTTTGATTCCTTTTATAAGCCTCCTATTCCTTCGACTGATGGAGTCGATCCCTTTGACATGATTTGTGACGATGCTCAGATAGCCGAATGGAATAATCAAGGGCTACCAAGTGATCGAATGTCAGCTGAGAATGCTGCTATATTGGTGCAGTCAGAACGGTACCCTCTCATGATCGATCCACAACTGTAAGTGTTTTTATTTTCTAAATAGAAAAAATGACAATTTTTTTTGCAGCCAAGGTATAAAATGGGTGAAGACAAAGTATGGATCTGGTCTTGTTGTTTTACGTCTTTCCCAACGTAATTACCTTGATCAAGTAGAACGTGCTGTCAGCAACGGCAATGTTTTGCTTATCGAGAATATTGGAGAAAACGTTGATCCGGTGCTTAATCCCCTACTCGGCCGACAGTTAATTAAAAAGGGCACCATTTTGAAAATAGGAGACCGCGAGATTGATTTCAATGCAAAGTTTAGACTAATACTGCATACTAAGCTGGCAAATCCACATTACAAACCTGAAATGCAAGCTCAGACCACATTAATAAATTTTACAGTAACTCGGGATGGACTTGAAGACCAACTTTTAGCTGAGGTTGTGAAAGTAGAACGGCCCGACCTGGAGGCCATGCGGACGCGACTTACTCAGCAACAGAATCATTTTAAAATTACTTTGAAGTTTTTGGAAGATGATCTCCTAGCTCGTTTGTCATCTGCGGGAGACAATGTTTTAGAAGATGTAACTCTTGTAATGAACTTAGAAAAGACAAAAAAAACCGCAGACGAAATTGAAGTAAAGGTTGCTGAGGCAAAAATAACAGGTGTTCAAATAGACTCAGCCCGAGAAGCCTATCGACCTGCAGCAGAACGTGCTTCTATTATATATTTTATTCTTAATGACTTATTTAAAATAAATCCCATTTATCAATTTTCTCTAAAAGCTTTTACAGTAGTATTCAACAATGCCATGCTAAAAGCTACTCCAGCTGAAAAACTAAAAGACCGGGTGGAAAACTTAATTGATTCTATAACGTTTTGCAGCTTTGTGTATACGTCACGCGGCTTATTTGAGCAAGACAAGCTTATATTTCTGACCCAAATGTGCATTCAGATTCTTGTTAATGCAGGAGAGGTGGAGCCCAGCGAATTAGATTTTTTGTTGCGTTTTCCCTATATGCCCAATCAAACGTCCAATTTTTCCTGGCTTACTCATGTCGGATGGGGTGGCATAAGAGCTCTTAATAACCAGGTGGCATTTAAAGGTCTGGAAAAGGATATAGAAGGATCCCATAAACGCTGGAAAAAGTTTGTAGATTCCGAAAGCCCGGAAAATGAGAAATTTCCTGGAGAGTGGAAGGGAAAATCGCCAATACAGAGACTCTGCATAATGCGGTGCATTCGACCAGATCGAATGTCTTATGCTATGAGGTCGTTTATAGAGGAAAAACTTGGTTCAAAATATATTGATGCCCGTTCAATGGAATTCGCTAGAACTTTTGAGGAATCAAGTCCCGAAACACATTTATTTTTTGTATTATCTCCTGGAGTTGACCCACTTAAAGATGTGGAAAAGCTGGGTAAAGTATTGGGATTCAGTTTCGATCATGAAAATTTTCATAGTGTATCACTTGGTCAAGGTCAAGAAATTGTGGCAGAAAGTGCTATTGAAGTTGCATCTCAGCAAGGTCATTGGGTCATCCTTCAAAATATTCATTTGGTCGCTCGCTGGCTACCAAGCTTAGAAAAAAAGATGGAGTCATCTTTAAGTAACGCAAATTCAAACTATAGGCTTTTCCTTAGCGCAGAACCTGCTGGAGATCCATCAGCTCATATCTTACCACAGGGCATTTTAGAGTCGGCAATAAAAATCACCAATGAACCACCCACTGGAATGATGGCAAACATACATAAAGCCCTAGATAACTTTAGCGACGAAACGCTCGAAATGTGCTCAAAAGAAACTGAATTCAAAGCTATACTATTTTCCTTGTGTTATTTTCATGCTGTTGTTGCTGAGCGCCGTAAATTTGGTCCTCAAGGTTGGAACCGAGGCTACCCATTCAATGTGGGGGATCTTACAATATCTGTTTATGTATTGTACAACTATTTAGAAGCCAATACGCGTGTTCCATGGGAAGACTTACGGTACCTTTTTGGAGAGATAATGTACGGGGGTCATATTACAGATGATTGGGATCGGCGCTTATGTCGTACCTATTTAGAAGAGTTTATGCAACCAGAATTGATTGATGGTGAACTAGAGTACTGCCAAGGTTTCCCAGCTCCAGGAATTCTTAAATACGCTGGGTATCATCAATATATTGACGATAACCTGCCGTCTGAGAGCCCAGCACTTTATGGTCTGCACTCTAATGCAGAAATAGGGTTTCTGACGACTGTTTCGGAGCGGCTTTTTCGAATTGT